>NW_017892698.1:0-2431 GCF_001540865.1 Ananas comosus | reverse complement strand
AAAACAACATTTAAAACTTAATTATAAATCAAATTCAATTTTTTTAAATATAAAACACAAATTTAAAATAAAACTTTTAATTCCAATTCAAAATTTCAATTTAAATCAAAAATTAAAATTTGGCTTTAAGATTAAAAGTTCAATTTAGATTTAAATTTAAAAATTTAATATAAATTTGAAAATTAATATTTTATATTACAATACCAACTTCAAAAATTAAAATTTAAATTTAATATTTTTTTGAGCTGGATACTTAACAAATTAGATATTATCTAATTTGGTAAGTTACCAAAGTAAATAAGATATTTAATATTTATAGGATGCTGATAAATTTGATATATACTACTAATTTTATTTTCCAATAAAGTGAATACTCGATAAACAGCAGGATGGGTGTTTGAAGTTTTTTTCTATATGTTTTAGCAAAAAATTAATAGAAATACTGACGAAAGGAGAAAAACGAAATTGCAGAGTACTAAAATAATACACTTTAAAAAATATGGTACTAAAGTGAGAAAATGCTTAATTATAGGGGATATTTGATGTTTTCCATTCTTTAAAGTTGCTGTTGAAGTACAAAAATTAAGGTGAAAAGAAGTTTTTCCACATAAAAAATAGGAATATTACAACAGGTCTCTCTAAAAGCTGTTCTTATNTCAAATACCTACAACAATAGTTGGATTTCAAATTACAACCAAATTATAAATTTAAATTCAAAACAACATTTAAAACTTAATTATAAATCAAATTCAATTTTTTTAAAATATAAAATACAAATTTAAAATAAAACTTTCAGTTCCAATTCAAAATTTAATTTAAATCAAAAATTAAAATTTGGTTTTAAGATTAAGATATTTAATATTTATAGGATGCTGATAAATTTGATATATACTACTAATTTTATTTTCCAATATTGTCATATTAACTAATTCAAATCGGTAACCTGTTCAACAGGTTACTTTATGTAAAATTTAATTATATCCTCTACTAATTAAGAATTAGATTTTAATATTTATGGTGCATCGAAGTATTCCTTCTAAAGTGAATACTCGATAAACAGCAGGATGGGTGTTTGAAGTTTTTTTCTATATGTTTTAGCAAAAAATTAATAGAAATACTGACGAAAGGAGAAGACAACATTATAAGGATAAAAAATACACCTTTTTGAAGAAAAGTGGAATTAAAAACATGAAGTTGTCGTTGAAATTTCTTACCTTTTGTAGTTTATAGGGGATATTAATTCGTAAAAGAGTGAAATCATGGTATAAAAAATTTCACATAATAAAATCATGAGACGTTAAAGCAAANGGGGGAGAGGAGGAGGGGGTCGCGGGCGGTGGAGAGGAGGGTGAGGAGGGAGGCGACGGTGAAAAAGGAGGGTGAGGAGGGAGGCGACGGTGAAGAAGAAGGCGACGGTCCAGTCCGCCTCTTTTTTTTCGGTGAGAAAAAAAAAGAACGACAGAAACAAAGAGGAGAGAGAAAGCGGAAAGAGAAGAAAAAGTAATAAAGATATTTTGGTCAGTTTGCTGAAAAAGCAGACCGAATCTGCAAAAACGAAAAAGGTGACCCGATTTTGCAAAAGCCCAAAATAAGTGGATTTTTTATGCAAAAAGGCCTAAATTTAAAGACTTTAGTTAAAAATTATAATAAATTAAAATTTAAGACTAAAATATTATTGGTTTCATAGTTTGAGGCCCAAAAGTGTAATTTTAGCCCACACTTATGTTTTCATCAGAAGAAAATATCTATGCATATGATAAAATTAAAGGTTTATTGCAATTGAAAAAACTCGAGTGTTCTGATATGTTATAATAAAAGGTCTGTTATAAATAAAAGATTAGAAGGAAAAAAAGAAAAACTATTTTTGATAGTCAATTATTTAGATCTCAAACTTGTAAAATTTACCGTGTATATATATATATATATATATATATATATATTTTAATCCAACTTTTTTTTTTCTGTCAATATTAAGTAGCTCTCGTTACTGAAGAAGAACTCGGAGGCTTAAAAAAATTTAAAAGTGTTTTAGCGAAACAAACTTTGCCGAAAGCGAAAGAGTAAGAAGTTGTTTCCGGCCATAAAAGCTCACATTCGTTATTAGATTCACTGTAAATAAAATTCGTCGGTAACTCCACTTTTTCAAAACGTCATACTTGACATCATTCCGAGTGGTGACAAAATTAATTCCAGAAAAGCAAAAGATAAAAAATATAATAAAAAATCAACTGTTGTTATTCTTTTCATCCTTTAATATACTAATTTAAAAATTAACAATAAAACATATAAAAATAAAAGGCCTTTTTGCATAAAAAATTTACTTATTTTGAGCTTTTGCAAAATCGGGCCACCTTTTTCATTTTTGCAGATTCGGTCCGCTTTTTCAGCAAACTGACCAAAATACCCTTATTATTTTTTCTCTTTCCTCTTT
>NW_017892697.1:0-2433 GCF_001540865.1 Ananas comosus | reverse complement strand
GGGACCGGGTCCTGCGTGGGGAGACCCGGTCCCCGAACGGATATAAGATGAGATAGCCGAAAAATCCGGCTAAAGCCTAGAGGAAGCTTCAGAGCTCAAAATCTGCAGTTTTGCAGAATTTGATTCTTTAGCTCCCGAAAACCTTCCACAACTCACTTTCGATCATTTTAACACCTTCGGACTTTCCGAAGTGTACCGTCCTCGCACTTTGGTCAATTTGACTAAAGTTCGATATTTATTTTCCGAATTTTCGGTATATTACACTAGCAGATAGAGGATCATCAGAAACGGGAGGAAAAGTTCCCTGGGTCGAATGAGGGGGTACGGTGCTTGTGTCTCCAGAACTTCGCCCGAGAGGTACGTCTACTTGTTCGTCCCCTGTAGTTGGTATTGGGGTAGGGACAGAAAGAGGTTACGCAGCCTCACTTGGTAATGGTGTCGTGCCCACTGTTTCAACATACTTTTTCTTTTTCTCGACCCCTTGTTTCTTCTCAAGACGGGCTTCCCTGCGAAGCTGTCTATCCATCTGCGCCTTCGAAGAACGAGTAAAAGAGACTCTTTCAGGAGAGGACTGTGGGTTAAAAGAAAATGATAAATAAATGAAGAAAGAGAAAACTTGGGTACAGACAAATAATTTGGCTTACCTCGATCTCAATTGGTTCGGTCGGGATAGGGCTTTGTTCTGTAGCCGAAGTAGGTACTTTTGTTTCTTCTGATGGAACACCAACCGGAGGCATGCATTCGGCTCTTATTTCTGGGATTGAAGCCGAAGGTGTATCTTCGGCTTTGTCTTCTAAAATGCCAACCGAAGGAGCATCTTCGGCTTGTCGAAATTGTCGTTTAGCAACTGATTTACGCCGTTTTGAAGACGGCGAAGAAGTGACTTGTACAGTATCAATCGGTCTCTTATCTGATGTTTGGACCGATGAAGGAGAGGGTATAGACTGTCAATGAAAATGAAAGAAAAGTGAGTATTATAAACATTAAAATAGGAAGAATCAAGGGAGGAATAGAAAACATTACAGAGGAAGGAGGCGAAGATTCACCAGCCTCTTTCGATTTTTCTTCTGATATGGATGGCTTGGTAGGGCCTTCCGATTGAGTCTTACTTGGGAAAGGAGCTATAAATGAAAAACAGATAAGTAGCAGTAATTATAAGCAGGAAATTAATTTCAAATGACATAACGTACTGAGAGGGTGATGAGTCTTGCGATGTGCATGCGAAACAACAGGGACAAAGGTTTTCTTGAGGAAGATATCCCAATTTACAGTATAGCGAAAACCTAGCACACCGGTATAATTCGGCCTGAAGCTGACCAATTTGAAAAATCGCCGCAGACGGTTTCCCATAGCCGAGATTTGATCACCCAATCGTCGCTCCAAACATACTTTACTCCTTTATGGGTAAGGCGCGTTAGCGGAGTGGTTATTTTAGCGAACCCCTCCACGAACCGCCGATAATAGCCCGCAATTCCAAGAAAACTGCGGACCTCCGCTACATTCGTCGGGCGAGGCCAATCCTTTATTGCCTCTACCTTCTTCGGGTCTACCGACACTTCGTCGCCCGATACCACATGACCCAAGAATGTGACCTCCTTTAGCTAAAAGTCACACTTCTTCAACTTTGCATAGAGCTTCTCCTGTCTGAGTATTTGCAACACAGCTCTCAGATGCTCTTCATGCTCCTCTTCACTTTTCGAGTAGACCAATACGTCGTCTATAAACACCACGACGCATCGATCCAACAACGACCTGAAGACTCGGTTCATCAAGTCCATAAACGCCGCCGGGATTAGTAAGCCCAAACGTCATTACCTGAACTCATAATGGTCATACCGCATACGTACGCCGTTTTTTGTGCACATCCTTCAGCCTAATCTTTAGTTGATGATACCGCCGATGGAGATCAATCTTGAATAGCCTTGGACCTTGCAACCTGATCAATAAATCATCAATCCTTGGCAACGGGTACTTGTTCTTTATCGTTACTTTATTCAACTCGCGATAATCTACGCAGAGTCGAAGTCTGCATCCTTTTCTTCACAAATAACACCGGAGCTCCCCACGGTGACACGTGCCGCTCACGAAGCCTTATCAAGCAAGTCTTGTAGTTGGCCTTTTAGCTCCTTTAATTCACTGTGCATTCTATACGACACCTTCGAAACTGGTTCCGCCCCGGGAATCAAGTCGATACAGAACTCAACTTTCGCGATCTGGCGGAGTCCGGTAACTCCCGCGAAATACATCCGGGTACTCGCACGCCTCGAATATCCCCCACTCTGGTACTCCTTTCGAGCATCCCATGGTTGCAAATAGGCCTTACACACCTCCTTTGATCATGTTCTTCGCCCTCACAGACGATATGGTCGTCGCGAAGCGCCTACTTTGCACGCTTGTAACCAACTCTTCTTGATTAGGCTCACGAAAGTGATT
>NW_017892696.1:0-2444 GCF_001540865.1 Ananas comosus | reverse complement strand
AAATTAGTGATAAAAGACTTAAATTTCAACTCGGAAGTGTTGATTTTGCTCTCGGTGGTAAGTAGAATATTCTATTAAAATTTCACCTAATTTAGATTGGTCTACATGGCTGAACTTACACGTGCCATGTTGGCCATTAAAATATCATTTTTAAGACCCTTTTATCACTTGATAGATGATGTCAAAAGATTATGAAGTTTGGTTTCTAAATAGTTCTAATAGCATAGATCATGCCTAATGGAGCTAAATTGGATATTCCATCATAAAAAACAACTTACAAGTATGGAGGCCTTCGTGCTTTCTAAAGCACATGAGACATACTATATATATATATATAGAGTGCGGCTAGGATGCTTATGGAAGCACGGAGGGCTCCGTGCTTCCACTTTGTTTTCGATGTTTGGACTTTCGAACATCAAAAACAAATTCAAATTTAAAGGACCTAAAATTCTATATATATACACACACACGCACACACACACACACACACACACACATTGTAGGGATTAAGTTACATATGTGTAAGTTACACAAGTTTTTACACAAGTGTAAATTCAAATTTAAAGGACCTAAAATTAAGATCTGGACGATTGAATGTGATCAAGAACATCTAAAATGTATGCTCATAATGTTTCACAAATTTTAAAAACCGATTTCCTACTACTTAAGTGGTGTTAAAATCAATGATCTGGAAATTTAAAAAATGGCCAATTTTGAAATCTCAAGATATAGGCTTCCAAAATTATGATTTTTTGTATGTAAATCTTTTTAATGTTGTAGATTACTTTCAACGGATTGGATCTTCATTTTTAAACTTCTATGATTGAATTTCAACTTGTGTAGAAGTGTGAAACTCTCTCTCTCTCTCTCTCTCTCTCTCTCTATATATATATATATATATATATATATATATGTAGTGTGTATTGGTAGCATTCTCAATGGGCTTTGCTAATATTTGGATTCGACAAAATATTGTAGCATGTGAGTTCTGACTACAGAAATGTAAAGACAAATTGGAAAATTCTACAGGGGTTGGAACTAGTTACAATTGATGTCTTTAATACTTTCTCCCCTATCAAATATTAGTCAACATATATTATACTAATTCTTTTTGTCCTCTTCTATGAAGGAATGGCGACACCTATGCTGGAGAATACTTTGCGGACAAGATGCACGGCTTTGGGGTCTATCGTTTTGCTAATGGGCATCAGTATGAGGGAGCATGGCATGAGGGCAGGAGACAGGGCTTGGGGATGTATACATTTAGGAATGGAGAGACTCAATCAGGCCACTGGCAAAATGGCGTCCTCGATACTCTAAGCACCCAGAATACTCCCCCAGGATCTCCTATTGCGGTTAACAATTCCAAAGTACTTAATGCTGTTCAGGTACCCTTGGCTTATCCTTTTCCTTGTTTCCAGAACAGCTTCTTTGCTTTCTAGCTCCAGAAAGCAAAAGCATATAGAAGCCAGGTGTTTTGCTAACAATGCATCGGGGTTTTTTTTGTTGTGGGGAAAGCTAAAACAAGCTTTTGAGTCCCAAAAACAGAAGCTTTGAGTTTGAAGGCTTGAAGTTTCTGCTTTTTCTGGGGGCAAGAGGTTGTTGAAGAGATTTTAGCGGTAATTCTGTTGGTGTTTCGTCGAAAAGCTCCACCTAGATAGTACTTTTGCAGAAGCTCCTAGGCCAAACAGGCTCTTAATATGCAATAGGTGTTTTTATGTGGTGGATGAAATTTTGGATAATAGTATTTTCTGATAAAATGATCATGTTTTTCCAGGAAGCAAGAAGAGCAGCAGAGAAGGCTTACAATGTCCCGAGAGTAGATGACAGGGTGAACAAGGCTGTCGCAGCAGCAAACAAAGCAGGCAATGCGGCAAGAGTTGCTGCCGTGAAAGCCGTTCAAAAGCAAATCCCTAGTCGTTCCGGCGATTTACCGATGCCGATTGTCTGAAACCTTACCCTTGAAGGGGGATACTTTAATCTTTCAGCAAGGCCGGCCCACATTGCTTTCTTCGAGCAAAGCCATCACAGCAGACAAGGTCGGAACTAAAAGAAAAACTCCCATTACCTGGTGAATTGTTGTTCTTTCAGTCCTTGCTCTCTATTTCTCCTGAGAGCAGTGTCTATACAATTCCAGCCTCGAGTGACTTTTCAGTTATCGAAGATAATTGAAAAACGGCAGCTGGTTTTCTCTCATTTTCTTTTCGTGTTGTATGTGAATATGTAAGTGCCTCATCGGTTGCGGCACTTCTATGTGATAGGAAGGACTTTAGTCGCCTTATGCATGTATAGAGCTGGTCACCGCCGTGTTGGTTTGATGAGTTGAAACCTCAAGGCGTTCAATCTTGTACTGGAAAAACTAGCTATTGTCATAAAATTGAGTTGGGATAGCATCTTACTTGTCGATCAAAGGTTCTAGTTTCCATTTTCCCAAATTTCTGGGG
>NW_017892695.1:0-2453 GCF_001540865.1 Ananas comosus | reverse complement strand
TATACTACATCACACTACACACTCTACGAAGCACACTACACTACCGGGCCTCTAATGCACTCCATTGTGTCTGAGAGTCATCAGCCTCTCGAGTGATCCCTGACTCGCTCAACTACGCAATCGTGAAGTGCCTACTGCCAATACGCCATCGGGTGAATCAAATCCGATCCACAGATAACCACGACACTCGAGGCGTTACAAAATTCCAGGTAGGTGACTTGCTAGGCGCAGCATCAAGCACATATTCACCTCAATTAGAGGTATACTAGACCAACGGTCCGGATTCGGCAATAATCGCACTCTTACGTGAATTCATTTTTACTGTTTGATCTGCCGGAACTACAGTCCGAAATCACTCAATTACTCGGGCTACCTCACGTATGATGACTCAATTTGCGTAATACACTATTAGTGCCGAGAGTCGCTTACCACTTCGCGTTCACGCGATAGAGTCTTAATTTTCGGCAAAGAACACATTAGCCATTCGCTAGTACCTAGCATCAGCCTAAACCCTAAACCCATATATATATAATATATATATATATATTTATATATATATATGTTGAGCAAATTATTCTTGCATCCAAATACAGCTTAATTATATGGTTAACTGTACATACAAACGAATTATATATATGAGTTTTGAAAATACTATTATAAAAGGAAAAAACACTCAAAAAAACAACAATCCAACACTTACCATAATATATATTATGAAACTTCAATTAACACCATAATATAGCAGAATTTGATAACATCGATTCAACTAAACACATAGTTATATAATCTAAGTATTTTAATTACTTAAAGATAGCATAAAAATGGTGACAAATTTTATTATCCATATGCTTACAATAGCTCCTTTCAAAAAGCAAGTCTCGGGAACAAAATAAAAACATTAACCCACACAAAGGGCTTCTATTCTAAACTAGTACTTAAAAAACCAAATATATTCTACACTACAGGAGAAGAGATTTTAGCTCATCCTATTCAATATTCAGAAAATTTAGAAATACAATAACATTATGCTCAGAGATTAATGCTCAGATGATACAATAAATCAATGTAAATTACAGAAAACCACCCTTATAATAACCCATTTTCACTTCCACTCCTGACATTAAAAACGCGTACACTTTACCTCCTGTAAAATAAAAAATGTACACTTCACCCCTTACCGTTAAGGGTCCGTTAACAAAAATATATTTTTAGCCCCGAAAATACGCGCCTCCGCCATCTTCCCTGTTGCTTCGCTCACTCCGTCCGCCACTCCCCACCGCCTGTCGCTCGCCCGCATGCAGCCTCGCCGTCCTCCACTGCCTCGCCCTCACCCACATCCCCTTCGCCATCCTCCGCCGCCTCGCCTTCGCCTTCTTTGCCCTTCTCCTACTGTCGCCCACCTCGATTTTCTCCTATTGTCGCCGAAATTGAGGGCGGCGAGGGTGCAGGAGGAGAAGGAGAGCAGGTGGAGAAGGAAATGGAGAGAAATCACGGCCGATTGAGGTAGGAATCGCGGCCGAACGAAGGGGCGGCTGAGGAAGATAGGGAAGAAGACGAAAATGGCGAGGAGAAAAATAGTCATTTTACACACCGTAACCCCCCTGTGAACATTTTTCATTTTACAGGGGGCAAAGTGTGGGTTTTAAATGTCAGGAGAGAAAAGTGAAAAAACGAGTTATTACAGAGGGGTTTTCTGTAATTTAGCCATACGAAAATATAGAAGTGAAATGCTAAAAAACCAACCACCTTACATTAAAATAAGGATGCTGCATGCCCTTCCGTCTACTTCATCTCCTATGCCTTTGTCTTGATCTAGTCAGAGTTACTTTACTTACAATGCAAAGCTTGTCACATACAATATCAATCACAGAGAAATAAGCATTCCTCCAAGCATTATTGAGCAACAAAACCCCACAAAAAACTGCTAAACCGAATAGATATCCCAGTACAACACCAAAGTATATCCATAGCCACTCGAACTTATCCTTAGGGCCTTCATTATCCTCATAATTTATTTCATTTGCAGAACAATTTCTCGTACTCGGTGGCCCGCAGAGATATGGATTGCCGATGTAAATGGATGGATCGTCAAGGGTCTGCAACTGATTTCCTGTTGGAATTACTCCCGAGAGATTATTATACGACAAATTTAAGTGGCTCAGAGAAGTCAATGCCGAGAGACTTTGCGGAATATTACCAGAGAGCTTATTCATTGCAAGGTCTAGCGATTCTAACGATTGCATTTTGCCGATTTTTTCTGGAATACGTCCAATCAAATTATTTCTCGATAAGTTTAAATATTGTTGTGTCTGCAGATCAGTAATCTCATCGGGGATCTCTCCACTTAGATTATTATTGGAAAGATCTATGCTTTCAAATAGATAGAGTATCTTCCAAATTGTAAGTTCCTCTCCCTTAATATCCAAGGATATACTAACTGAATAATATGCACT
>NW_017892694.1:0-2455 GCF_001540865.1 Ananas comosus | reverse complement strand
TTTTTTATTGTCTTTTTTAGTCAATTTTGTCCCCACTTTAGTTAATAGTATCAAGTAAAAGAAAAAACAGCGAGTCGGCAAGCCTAACTCACTGTTTTTTTTCATGAATTACATTACATCTGCTAAAACAGGCTTTGCACCTTTTCGAACATAAAAAACAACATTTCGACCGATAGCCATAGCACCGCATGAAATGCTAATTACCTTGTGTTTGAATGGCTCAAAGATGCGAGCATCTTCAACCGTTAAGTCAACAAGCTCATGTTTGATCTCACCGTTGGGCAACTCCAGCGAACCAAGAATTTGCACCTTGTCACGTGCTTCATATTCTTTGCCGTCTTTCCCTTTACCACCATCAAGACGAAAAGCATTTATAAGTGTCCCTTGTAAATTAATCATCTGACTGATCTCCTGATTTCATTTTTCCTGAAGCATAGAGATCCGCAGTGATTGAAGTTTCAATTTCAAAAAGAGTTTTAATTGTTTCGTCGTCCAAAGAGGCAGCTAGAGTTTCAATACCGATTCTTAAGAGATCATTCATGATCTTATTGCGACTTGAGCCAGTATGTTTAACAAGTGCTTCAAGGCGTGTATATGATGCAAACTCAACACGGAAAGGAACTTGAATATAGCCACCGTGATAAGAGCTTGAAGCGGATTTTTTAATTTCTGCAACAAGCATTTGCAGGTTAGTAGGCTCATTTGGATTTGGATTATGGAGTTTCATAGTTAATTCCTGATCTATAGCGATTAGTTTATGATTCATTGGTGAGATATTTATAATGCTTTTTTGAACCGTTTGCAAGAAATTAAGAATTGGTTAAATTATGGGTAATAAAATATTGCGTAGTGATTCGGCACAGTGACCGCAAATTATTTTTAGCTTCCACAATGCGAAGTGAAAACCCTTTTGAGTGCTAGGCACAAAAAGGTAAAAAGACTCATGCGGGAGTCTTTTTTTTTTGCCTTTGATTTTGTCGCCACCCATTCGGGATGGCTCGGTTCTTACCGCTTGCTCACCCAATGGGAGCTTGTAATCAGGGAGGAAAGGTTTTGGATTTTTATTGCGTCAGTCGGGGGCACTCCGCCCCCTCTGCTACTGGATAGAATGTTCTCCAGTGGGAGCAATTACCATTGAGCTTTGCTCAATGGCTAAGTGCGCCCTTTGGGGTCTAAGGGGTCGAACCCCTTACAAGTCTGTATATACAGGTAGGCTTGCTTATCAAGTTTCGTTGCGGGCGGTACACCGTTTCGCGTCGAGGTGACGCGCGTACGGGCGTTCCGTCCTCACTTCAACTTTTGACGTATCGCCTTCACAAGTCATTCGGGCGTCGGGCCTCGTCGAAGCTCCTCGTTCATCCTTCCTCATTCCTTTTGTTCGGCTTTACGTCCTTAGTTAACTCTAGGTTGTAATAAGACCTTTCACCAAAAACGAAACGATAGAGCAGCTCAAGATATGGAAGTTCCTCTTTAGGCATTTCATCGGGTCCGCTTTCAGGAATTTTTACACCATGCATAGAGCCGAATGAACCTGTAAGCCTTTTGCCCTTAAGGGTCAAAAATGCTTGAAAGGTTTTCTCAGTGGATAGATCGCTAAACTTAAGAGCGTATTTGCAGACTTCGGCAACAGCCTTTGCATATCCGTGTTCTTTAGTTTTTTTGACCCTGCGGATGTCCACAATGTATGAATCAAGCGTTATATCGTGCCAAGTTTCTGCTAGTTCCTCCTGGTCAATCCAGTCAGTCAATAACGCAAAAATATGAATATGCGGATGCCATTGTTTGGTTGTTTCGTTGTAGGTGTATTCGGTCGTATAAAAACCGCCATCAATTTTGCAAAATTGATTAAACCCTCGACCCTTTTTCTTAAAATCACGGTAACGCTGTAAAAGCGTCTTAAATGAGCCTGTGAGGTGTTCAAAGCGTTCCTGTAGGTCTTCACCGTTCTTAACGGTCAAAGTGATCAATACGGGCTTTAGCTTGCGATTCTGACGCATTATTTCTTCGATGCGTTGAATATACCGATTCATTGAACGGGCAGCACGAATACCAGCACACATTGGACATAGCAAATGCTGTCCGCATACGTGGAATTTTTCGAGCTTGATTTGATCTATGGTGTAGTAATTACGAAAAAGCAGAAATTGACCGCATCCCTTTAATTTGGTTGCAGCCTTAAGAGCTTTGATAGATGTTTCACTTCCAACCTTGAAATCAACCTGAGTCCACAAATATTGTTCTTGCAGTTTAGATCTATGTTTCAAAAGTCCAAAACGTGATATTCTATCCCTGTGTTGATCTGCATTAGCAGATTGCAAAGCCTGTAATTCGTCGCCCGCCAAAGCATCAGAATTATGGGCTTTTTTATTGTCTTTTTTAGTCAATTTTGTCCCCACTTTAGTTAATAGTATCAAGTAAAAGAAAAAACAGCGAGTCGGCAAGCCTAACTCACTGT
>NW_017892693.1:0-2468 GCF_001540865.1 Ananas comosus | reverse complement strand
CAAGCAGAAAATGCTGATTTTCACCAGTTCAATGCACTTTCTCACTTTTAGCATTCCAATCATCCTCTAACTTATCCAAAAACTTGTTCTAACCTTTTAGAACATGTAGAATAGTTCCACACATCATTCCTCACACTCGAATTTCGCAATTTGCAAAAAAATTCAGTGTATTACAGTATCAAACTTGTAAAATAAATGTGATTGTGATTGGAAGTAAAATGTAAACTGAAACTGAGATGTACTAAGTGGTGAAAATGAATGCTTGTAATAGTGGTTAGGTTTATGTATTTGATACTTCCTGTGCAATTTGGATTGTTATCCGTTCCTAGTTGGAACATTCGTTGATTGTTTGGATTGCGACGCCTAGAACGTACAGGGGAGACTCTGTCCGCGTACAGGGAAAATCCCGGTCCGTTCGACGGTCTATCGTCGGCGCCGCGACCCGGTCCAAATTGGCGGTTGGTCGCGGGGTGTGACACCGGTCCTCTCGAGAAGACCGGTCTGTCAGAGACCGGTCCCTTGGGTGGGAGACCGGTCCCTAGCTGCGTGACAGGAAACACAACGTTCGGAAATCGGTCTCTCATGCCAGAGACCGGCCTTTCTCTGCGAGTCAAAAATCCCAACGTTCGGAAACCGGTCTCTCATGCCAGAGACCGATTGCACCGTCCTGGAGACCGGTCCCTCAGATCAGGAGACCAGTTGCCTTGGACTTTCACGCAGAGAGGACTCTTGGGAACCGGTCTCTCATCTTAGGGGACCGGTCCCAGCGCATTGAAAACTTCATTTTGTGTTTTCTATAGCAATCCAAGTCTTCTAAACTTATATTTAGGTAGTTTAAACACACCACAAATGATCTAACATTCATACCTGATGTGTCGAGCTTTCAGAATAGGTCTTTGATTCTTCAAAGTGAATCTTCTCTTCAAACTTCCGCGATCAACTCTTCAAGACTCCATTCGACTTCATGAAATCCGCCAACCTAGAAAATCCTTAACAATCTCCCCTTTGGCGATTTCGTGACAAAACATAATACAACGCTCAAACACAACTCAGAAATAATAAAAAGAAGATCATCGCAATTACCAAACGACAATCTCCTGCATGATCGATCCAATAAAAGAAAAGGTTATTTTTTTCTCACAATCCTAATACAAACTCTATGACTTAGACATGAAGTCTTGAAGTCTTGAAAGTTCCTGCAAAAAACATTCTCAAAACACAGTCAAGGTCCAAGAGTTTTCTTTAAAGATCAAACATAAACAGTTATATAGTCAAGAGTTACGTTAGAAAACCATCAACACCTAAATAAGCATCATCATCATCATCTAAATACATCACCATCATCATCATCTAAATACATCATTTAAAAAGCATCAAAATATCATCTAAATAAAAAGCAGCATCTAAAAAGCATCATCATGCATCATCATCATCTCCCCCTTTTTGTCAAGAAAACGCCAAAACGATAAAAAGAGGAGCCCTGCACCACTCAATCTGGGTCGTCACCCTGCGGAGGAAGATCTGAGCTACAACAACCCAATTTATCAAAGATCGCCTTCATTAAACGCTTAATCTTGCTCACATCCTTTCTTATCTGAGCCTGATCCGCTGATAGTTTCTGAAGCTCTTCAGATAATCGCTGTTGTTCACGATAAACTGATGACACCGAGACATCCTCCTCAAAAATCTCCACAGAAGGACGTGAAGAAGTAGGAGCAGCAGGAGGTGGAGCAGCAGTAGGTGAAGAAGGTCGCTGAGACGGAGTGCGAAGCTGCACTAATGACTTAACAAATGTCGTCTCACTAATCCGTCACAGACTATGCTCATAGGATGTACAACGTGTATCCACATCATAAAGTCGCAAAATCCTCATGATGGTCAATGGGATGGGCAATCGCTCATTCTGACCTGAAGTCTTAATATCCTTCGCCATTCTCCTCCAAATCAGAAAGGGGATGTTCATATTGATGTTCTTTGCCCTAACAATCTCCGGGTTGCCAAACAAATACATGTAAAGAAGACGATCCCAACGCAAAATCTTCGTGTTTGCCAAGGGCAAAATGTTATAACAAACCACGAAGTTCAAAAACCGATACTCCATCTTAAAATCTTTAGTTAATACCATAATTCCATTTGATTCTGTTCCTGGCATGCAAATCGCATTCACAACATGCGCCCAATCCCGAAACGAGTCAAAACCGGCCTGCAAGCACTTGACTCCATCAGTACGAGCTGCCATCCCCAGTACAGATGCTATCGTATTGGGCGTGATAGTCAACTCTACACCACGTTGTAATATACTGAATCTGGGCCTATTGACAAATTCAAGGGTTGGAATGGCTTTTGGAACTGATCTACGACGTTTGATAGACCTTAGAAAGGTTTTGACAAGTTACTGAAGTAAGAAAGTAACTGGAATTGGAAAATTGCATCGTAAATGCATTATCAATTGTAACGCTTCGAATTTG
>NW_017892692.1:0-2497 GCF_001540865.1 Ananas comosus | reverse complement strand
TATACATATATATAATTATATACATATATAATTATATTAATTTTTATTTATTATAATTTATTATTCACTAAGTTACAAAATAAACAATAATATCATTTCGGAGGTAAGTATACCGGGGGTGGAGATCTACACCTTTTACGTCATCTACTTCCTACCAAACAAAAAATAGTACTCACAGAACTGCACTTCCATAATTAGAAACAAACAGCGGAAGTGAATTAATTTTCACCTAAACTTCACTTCAACTCAAAATCCACTTCCACTCCAAGTCTATGAAATAAACATGCCCTAAGTGGGTTCCGTGTCGTCGAAAATGTTAAACTTTCTTCTATGTCTACTTTTGCATCTATGTGTATATGTACATGCCTTGAGTGTTATAATGGCAATGGAGGTATATATAAACATTAATCCATATTTGATTAATTGGACAATAGGTTATGTACATATGATCTATAGTCCATGTGTAGGTGTATGTACGTATATGGTTATATATTGGTACAGGATTGTGCTAGCATGAATTTTAGTAGAGACAATGAATTATATGGTGCATGCATATGAACATTAATCTGTGCTAGATTGTCTAATCAATAGGTTGAACGGTCTTATTATATTGATGTAATTTGTCTAACTACATCTACATGGATGTATATGTTATTAGTAAAATGTGATAGTTTGGATTTGAGTAGAGGGGATGGATTATAAAATATATGCATGAGCATTAATTTATAACGTTAATTTCATACAGCTCCCTACAAATATAGTAAATGACAAATATATCTCTATAAAGTTCAACTTTCATATGTTGTTCTTATAAAAATCTTGATGTTTTCAAATATGTCTCTTTATATTGTATTGTTATGACCTTATTATTAATAATTATTAATAATTATTTATTAGTACTTATAATAATTAATAATTATTAATTAATATTTATTATTTATTTATTTAATAAATTAATAATTTCGTTATTTATTACTAAATTTATATAATTAATCTAATTAATTATTAAACAACAGTAATTTTAATTTAAAGCTAAAATTAATTGGAACGAGAGTAGTTCCTTGTTCGAACAAAGTCCTTTGTCCACCTTGTCGTCAAGATCGGAATATGCTCGAACAAGGTCTAAGGGCCCTTAATGACAAAGGCCTTTGGTTTGTATGGCAAACTCTTGTTTCCCCCCTTGTTCTCGAATAAGGGGGAGAACAAGGGTTTGGTTTGCGATGGGTTTTCCTGACTTTGTTGTCAAAGTTCGGATAAGGTTGAATATGGACGAATAAGAGGTTTTAGCTCTTAACGACAAAGGTTTGAGAGATGTATCACAAATCCATGTTCACCCCCTGATTCGGGGCTTGTTTAGTGAGAGATTTAAATAATAAAAAATAAAAATAGCCTTTGAAAATTTAGTCTTTAGGTTGAAAATTATTTTGTTGATAATGATTTATACAACCTCTGTACTTTATACGTTATTTTTCTTATCAGCTGTTTAAATAACATACATCTACATCTTTACGTAGACCATAACCGCCACTAATAGAAGATTAAATCTATACCCCAATTAATGTGGTAACCCGGCATAAAAACCGCCTAAAAATTAAAAGTAGAGGATAGTAACAAAAGAAAAGATCCTTTACGACAAACGGTGGCTGGTTTTTATTAATATTAGATGGGATTCTAAATCTATTAATAAAAACCCAAAATGATAATCTACTTATTCTCACTATTTTAATCATAATCTTTCAACCGGCAACCTACCATTACAAAAATCTAATGTTGACGGAAAACCAACATCTAGATCATAACCTTGGTATTAGAACTCCAAATTCACGTTTCATCCATACGAGCGGATAGTGCAGCCCATAACATTGCTAAACTAAGTGATTATTATCATTAAATAATCCGTATTTGATAGTCAGGTTTTATAAATTAGCATTAATAATATTGATCACACATACAGGGAATATTTGGATAATATGAGAGGCGTAATAGAATATATCCTGATAAACCTACAGTATATGAGAGGAGTATTGGGGCGTGCGATAACTAGAACTGTGGTTCAATCCTGGGAGTGGATGAGAGCGTATGGTAAGTAAGTCAAGAGTGTATGTTTCTTGAGGCGTGAATACCCCTCTAGATCGGCATCTGAAACCTCCGATATATCAGGAGGCATTTGTGCAGGGAGTTCCATCGAATAGTTCTAATTGAACCCTTTGATGAACCCCTTGATGAACCCCTTGATGCGTGCTCACAGATTTGCTTGATAAACTAGCTTCAACTATATTATGTACGGTAAGGTTGGGTTAATCCGTTTTCAATAATCGTCCGTGAAGAAGAATTGAAAACTGTAGTGTAATAGACGTCGATTTCACTGGTAGACTTCTTCTCTTCATCGTTTTAAATACTATAAAAGTTTATACAGGGAAACTAAACAATAACAATCTCTTGGCAATCTTTTACAAATATAAAAGTTAAAACGGTAATGTTTATATAGGGAGGTTTT
>NW_017892691.1:0-2516 GCF_001540865.1 Ananas comosus | reverse complement strand
CGTTCAGCGAGATAAGAAATTTTACGATCCACAATTGAAATATGAATCAGGGAAATGTTCTTTTCCTTGGAATACTGAGCTACGAATGATCTATGCAGTTAAATTGTAGGGCGTCCTCGCGAGCAGAATCCTTTGAATGAGATCCTCGAAGTAAGATTTGGGTTTGAATGATTCGAAACACCTATTCAACATTTCATATTCAAGCTGAATAATATGATTCTCTGGATATCGATATTGCTAACTTGTCTTATCATATATGGGGGGTCTTTTTTTCTCAACAGTATTCGTGTGAAACAACCGTTGTACTCTAAAAGCTTAGAGTAAACTCCCCCTCACGTCTGGGCTTGAGACTTTTTAATCGGCCCATGACGTGAGCTTGAATTAAATGGGAGAAAATTAATATGCCAGGAGCCTGGCGTGACTCGAACTCAGGACCTCCTGCTCTGATACCATATGAAACAACCGTTGTACTCTAAAAACTTAAGTTGTTAGAGAATGGTGTTTAAACATTTTTATATTTAACAATTCGTTACGAAATTCATTGTTCAAAAAAAAAGACAGCAAGCAAGATTATCTTCAGTCCCTCTAAGATTAATTAATGTTGAATATAAAAATATAAAAGTAATATTTTTTACAAGTTTAAGTTCTTGAAAAATAATGATTTTTTAAATATAAAAACATCATTATTTACAAGTTTAAGCGTTTGGAGAACGGTATTTTTATATTTTTATATTTAACAATTAATTACCAAAAGCTCTTTTAATTTGCTTTTTCTCCAATGCTTCCTACAAACCCTGTTTTTTATTTGGATTTGATTTCCAAACATGTAATTAAATTAAGTTGGTTACTAGTCCCATGTACACTTGATAAAGCAACTTCTATGACCAATTCTGGGGATTTGAAGAGGTAGGGTTCTCATTCGATTCTTTTCCCATCCATAAATTTTCATGTGTTTTTTCCAAATTTATGATGTAACAGGTTGCAGTGTCACATGTATCCATAGTTCTTGAGCTAACTTATGTTTTAATCTGACCAGCCATAATGTTGAGAGCGAAAATATTTCTTTTCATTGTTTGATTCTTCGTAAATTAACTAATAATTCCATTTTTTTTTCAAAACGATATACTTTACTTCGTCTGCGGGATGGCGAAGTCAATTATAAATAATAATAATAATAATAGTAAATAAATAAAATGATGTAATTTTTTTTCACTCTTTTATGTAGTAGTTTGAAAATTTTTGATTGAATATGTGAAAACGTGGGATAATTATAATTTTAAAATCAATGAATTCCTATCAAACAAATAATGGGATTAAAACATAAATTTATCTGAATTTTAGTTCAACTAACTAAAGTTATTTCAATCTAAATATTCATTACAGACAAACAAGCAAGTGTAAGTTAAAACTTCGGAAATATTTTATTTATCCTTACTCTTTTTTTTTTTCAAGAAGAGTTATTGAAAAAAAAATAGGAATAATTGTCTATATACCCCTCAAAACTTCGAAAATATCTCATTTACCCCTACTTTTTTTTTCTTTCTAATATACCCTCATATGTTCCTCCGTTATTCCAAAATACCCCTACAGTTAGCACCCGTTAAGTTAATTTGAGTTAAACGTAAGTTAAATATATACCACAGTTAAAAAAAATTAAAATACCAATTTTGTCCTTAACTTAAGGTCAAATAAGAAATGTTGGTGATGGTAAAGAGGTATATTTGAAAAGACTCAAAGTGAAAATACTTTTTGTGCTCCTGACTTATAGGGCATGTTTGGTTCGCCGAAAGTGTAGCATCAAAAGTGGTTTTTTTAGAAAGTGATGTCTTATCGGTTGTTTCGTTTACGAAAGTGAATATAAAAGTCACTTTACGAAAGTGGCCTGATAAAGTGAGTTATAACTAAATCTCACTTTTTTGACTTCGGCTTAAAAAATTCAGAAGCCACAAAAAGTGGAGAGGTTAGCTAAGAGGTTATATATTCGGTCTTAACTTTAATATTTAAATTTATTTTTAAAGTTCAATTTCACTTTATATTTGAATTAAAATTATGATCACATTTTAAATTTTATTTGTAAATTAAAATTCAATATAAAATTTTAAATTCAAATTTTATTACTTTTATATTTAATCTAATATGAGTAAATTTTATCTTTTTATTTAACTTGAAGATTCTAGAATTTAAACTTTTAAACTTCTTAATTTTATTTAAAATTTAAATTTGAATTCTTAAAGAATTTAAATTAAATCTAGAATTTATTTGAATTAAATCTGTGAATGTCCTAGAATTTATTTGGCAATTTAAAATTGAATTCTTAGAATTTAGAATTTAAATTTAAATTAAATCTAATTTTTGTGTTGAATTTTATTTTAAAACTTTAACTTGCAATAATAATTATAAATTAAATTTTAAATCAGAATGGTATAATTAAATTTGATGTTCGTGTATTAATAATTTAGATGTTATAAATTCAACTCAGATTTTAGAGTTTAAATGTTAAGATTTAAAAATAATTC
>NW_017892690.1:0-2544 GCF_001540865.1 Ananas comosus | reverse complement strand
CCATGAGCAAAAGCCCCAATTTGGGTGCCCTAGCTCCATAGCATCATCAAACCTAGGGTTTGATCTCAATGGGAAGCAAAAGTAGCTTCATTATACTCTAAAAAGTCTATTAGAATCATTCTTAGCTCACTCCAAACACTAATTTGGATTTTACCATGAGAGGTGGGTTGAAGCTCACCTTTGAGCTTTTCTAGGTTTTGATCTCTAAAGAAGCAAAAGAAAGCTTCAAAACTCTTCAAACATTTCATTAAAACCCATTTCTAGGTCATTCAAAACTCATTCTAGGGTTTTACTACACTAGGGATCAAAGCTTACCTCGAAGCTTTCCCTAAGATGCTCCAAGGAGGAAGAAGAAGGGGTAGGCTCACTACTTGATCTTCTTCTTCACCTTCTTTTCCTTCTTTTCCTTCCTTTCTTTCTTTCTTCTTCTTCTCCTTTGCCTTCTAGAGAGAGAGAGGAAGAGAAGAGAATGTGAGAGGGTGAGGAAATAAGAGAAAATCTTATTAGCCCCCATAACTTAACCATTGGGTTGCAAAATTGCAGCCAAGCCCCTCAACTTTCACTCTTTCACACAGCCCGGACTGGGCTGTTCGCGCAGGCGAGGACCGGTCTCTCCTTCAGGGACCGGTTCCCGAAGGCTCTCCCCGCGCAGCCAGAGCTGCTGCGCGCAGGGCAACCGGTCTTTCTTTGGGGGACCGGTCTCTCAGGCAGGGACCGGTTCCGGAGAGCTAGTTTTCAGGGACTTAGCCGATTTTTCGGCTAACTCATTTCATACGCGTTCGGGGACCGGTCTTTCCCACCAGGGACCGGTCCCCGAGAGCTCAAATTCTGCAGTTTGCAGAATTTTGATTCTCCAGCTCTCGAAAACCTTCCACAACGCACTTTTACCCATTTTAACACCTTCGGACTTTCCGAAGTGTACCATCCTCGCACTTTGGTCAATTTGACTAAAGTTCGATATTTATTTTCCGAATTTTTGGTATATTACATTCTCCACCCCTTAAATAATTTCGTCCGCGAAATTACGCATACCTTAACTCGTCGATTCGAATAGATGCGAATACTCTCTCCGTATTGATTCCTCGAGCTCCCAAGTGGCTTCTCGGACAGCATGGTTGCTCCTTTGGACCTTTACATACGGAATCTTGTGACTTCGCAACTTCTTCACTTCTCGATCGAGGATGCACACCGGGTACTCCTCATAAGACATATCTTCACGTAGCTCCACGGGCTCATACTCCAATACATGTGTCGAATTGCGAATATACTTTCGGAGATTGGACACATGGAAAACATTGTGAACTCCCGCGAGTCTCGGTGGTAGTGCGAGCTTGTATGCCACCGCACCCACACGCTCTAATATCTCAAACGGTCCGACATAACGGGGACTTAGCTTCCCACGGACCCCGAATCGTTTGACTCCTCGCATTGGCGACACTCTTACAAATACACGGTCTCCAACCGCAAACTCTAAATCCTTTCTTCTCTTGTCGGCATAACTCTTTTGCCGAGATTGCGCCGTCGCCAACCGTTGACGGGCAAGGCCTCCCGCACTACATCCGGGCCAAGAGCCGTTCTCTCGCTCACGTCGCTCCAATGGATAGGAGAACGACACTTACGTCCATATAGTGCCTCAAAAGGCGCCATCGCTATACTTTTTTGGTAGCTATTATTGTAGGCGAGCTCCGCCATAGAGAAGAAATCATGCCATCCTCCTTTATAATCTAGCACACACGCTCGAAGTAAATCCTCAAGGATTTGTATCGTCCGCTCTGACTGTCCATCACTCTGAGGATGAAACGCCGTACTGAAGTCGAGCCGTGTGTCTAGCGCGTCTTGCAAACTCTTCCAAAAGTGGGATGTGAACCTCGGGTCGTGATCCGATACGATCGACACTGGAACCCCATGAAGTCTCACAACCTCGTCGAGATAAACTTGAGCTAACTTGTCTCCCGACCACGTAGTATGTATCGGCAAGAAGTGTGCCGACTTTGTCAATCGATCCACTATCACCCATATCGCATCGTGTCCGCCTTGTGATCGAGGCAAACCGNCAGTAACAAAGTCCATTGCTATATCTTCCCATTTCCAAACGGGTATTAGTAGACTTTGTAGCTTTCCCGCCGGAAATCGGCGCTCTGCTTTAACTTGTTGGCACATTAAACATCGCGCCACGAACTCCCCAATATCTCTTTTTATACCCGGCCACCAATAATGCTCCTTCAGATCTTTGTACATTTTAGTGCCGCTGGGGTGTATGCTATAGGGAGATTGATGCGCTTCTTGCATGATCGCCTTTCGTAACTCATCATCCTTGGGCACGCACCAACGATTTCGAAATCGAACTGTGCCGTTAGCTCCAATGCCAAAATCTCCGCCATTGCCATTCTCAACTTCACTCCGCACTTTTTGAAGATAAGGATCCGAAGCTTGGAGATCCTTGATTCTTTCCAATAGGGTCGGTTGCACCACTAGGGCGGCAAGTGTAGCCGGCACTCCCGGCGCTACCACTTCCAACCCAAATCTTTGCATTTCCTTTTGTAA
>NW_017892689.1:0-2573 GCF_001540865.1 Ananas comosus | reverse complement strand
TTTTCTGTTTACTTATTTTGGTTGTATTAAATTATGGTTAGATGTTATATCTTTCTGGTCCTTAAAAATTATATAAGTTTTCTATGTTTACTTTTTTTCTAAAAAGAAATTTTTTTTCAATTAGTTTAATATGATCAAAAAAGGTCTCATTTTCTTGAAAAGATAGTATCATGCTTTTGTGTTATTATGAAAATGAAGGGTATAGTTATAACTTATACAAAAAAAAATTTAACCCTTTGATTGTTTAGTTTATAATGTTAATTTATTTGAATTTTTTATCTAAATCTGCTTTCAAATAGTACTGTTACTTTTCGGCTCAATAGCGTTTGACATTTTATTATTTGTGTACATATTATTTTGTACTAATCGATTTTAACAGATTAATATATTACTTTTACCAAAAGTCAATATGGTTTTGACTATTTAATTTTTAAATAATAGCAAGCTTTTGATCATTAGTTAATTTTTAATTTATTTAGTAGTATCTAACTGATGAACGCATGGGTTACTGCATAGTATAGGATCATATCGAGACTTATCACTAGGTGTCGTTGGAAAGTTTGATACCCGAGTAGTCCTATGAAAACAGATTATAATCGAATGTATAGTAAAAAATCGATGATCTTAATAATAATAACTATATTTTAAATATTTTTTGAGGTGCTTGGGTTTGAGGTCAATAAATTATTATTACTCGCAAATTTTGACGTGGGCCTTCAAATCGTCTAGTGATCATAAGTTTTCAGCTAGTTGTTTGAGGTGCCCGCGGACGGCCCAACTTAAGGTATTATTTGCTGGCGGATTGTTATATATAGAAGCTTCAGTTTTATCCGCTACTAGAGAGTGTTTAGTCTTCAAAAATAGCCTAATTTTTAGTTTTTTTTAGAGAAAATTTATTTTTGTATTTATGAATTTTAAAAAATATTTTTTTTATTTTTAAAAAATTTAATTGAAAAATTGAGTATTTTGGTTTTGAATTATTTGCTTGGATGAAAAAAATAAAAGAAGAGACGAGAAGGAAGTAAACACAAAAAGAGAAAAAAGAAAAAAAAGCATGAGAAAAGAGAAAAAAAAAAAAAAGGAAAAAACCAGAAATTAAAAGGAAGACAAAAAAACATGAGAAAAAAATAAGAAAAAAAAAAAAAAAAAAAAAAAGCAAAACTGTTTGAAAATGATATTTTTCACAGGAAAATGCTTTCAAAATGAAGACCATTTTAGATCATATATCAAACTAATTTTGTAAATATTCTTTTAGAAAAAAGTAAACATATGAAAAGTTATACAATAAATTTTTAAGAGACAAAAAGATATATACAACCTAACACAATCTAATACAGCAAATATAATACATAATTTTATTTTTGAAAAAATATATAAGGAGCAAAGAATAGAAAAAGAAAAAGTAATAAACGTTCAACACAACAAACATATTAGTTCGAATACCATGCAAATAAAAAGAATTTGAAAAAGCTGAATAAAACTAACTAAGAAATTTCAACGCTACAATATAAAGAATATGTAAATCTTTTAAAAGAATTGTTGAAATTTAAAGAAATTCTCGATTTGATGAAGATGGTAGTGCCAAACTCGATGCAACACGGAAACTCATTCTTCGTCCGTAGCACGTGCTCAATCTTGGCCTCGGAGCCCATGAAGGAGGAAGAGAAAGCAGAGAAGAAGAGAATGGGGCTTTTTCGTGGATTTCTACGATTTACAATTTAAATTAGGGTTAAGATGGGTGGATCATTAATTACACGTTATGTGCGGAGAGAAGACGAAGGATTTGGTTAAAGTTGGTGGATCATTAATTACACGTTATATGCGGAGGAAAAACGAAGGATTGAGGGTGGACCATTAATTAGACATTACTGGACGAGGAAAGGCGAAGAGTTTGTTTCACAATGTGAAGCCAAAAGTAAAAAAAAATACAATCACGGGACATTTCTTTTAAGTTTTAATGTATATTAGTGCAGGAACCCGCGCGTTGCGGCGGATAGGAAGGATTGTAGTAAAAATTTATGAATAGTAAAGTATCAATAAAAGTAATAATTGGTGACACACAAATGAATCAATAATCATCGATATATAGGCACCAAATAACATTGTGACAATTCATTTTATCACATAACACATAGAAAAAGCAGTATAACAGTCAAGATCTAAATTTTATATACATCTTATGTTTCTGACCAACAACATTTTTGAACTCAAACCCAATTCGAATCACATTACAAATAAAGAAGGAAAGATATATTTTTAAATTCAAACCCAATTCGAATCACATTACAAATAAAAAAGGAAAGAGATGATTATTATTGAGTAAAGGGTCTGCAGTACTTCTGGAACCCCTTCGGATGAGCTTATTCCCTTCCCCATTATCCCTTATAAAACCCAAAAAACACAAACCTAAGTATGAAATGAAAATGATATTACATCAAACTTCAAGTGAAAATTGAAGCAAAAAGAAAAAAAGAATGCATAAAAACTAATAGCGAAATTTGTAAAAAAGAGAGAATTTTGCAATTATATTAGAAAGCACGTATCAAAAACATTAGCAGCAATAGTTCAGTTGG
>NW_017892688.1:0-2589 GCF_001540865.1 Ananas comosus | reverse complement strand
TAATTCATAAAGTTTCAACAAGAACGTGTAATAAATTGAAGTTTGAGAATCAAAATACGATGCGCCTTATAGTTTGAGGACACAAAGTGTAATTTACGCCTTTTTACTTTGATATTTTTGGAAAATTTACTAACAACAATAATTTGTGAAACAAATCAATTATTAATGTTTAACTGTTTTTTTTTTTTAGAAATAGGTAGCACGCGACCTGCTTCATTCATTAGAGAGATAAACTTGGTTATATGGGTGAGGCAACAACGACCTCGGAGGGGGCAAAAAAAACTACTACCAACTACAGACTACAACTGAGCCTCCGATTAGCTGGTAAAAACAGTTCCCAAAAATGCAAAAGCTGCTTAATCCTACTAGATACAAGGAGGGGGTCCGGCCGAGCCTTTCTAAAGATCACGCCGTTCCTAGTCTCCCAAATAACCCACCAACAGGCGACCAATCTGGTTATCTTTGGCCTCGTCGAATGCGATCCAATCCTAGCAGTCCATCTGTCCCCAGACTGACGTCACATCATCTCCCCAATCAGTAGGCTCGGCGTTATCCAAGGACGTCATCAGTAGGAATTTCAAAAAGACGCATGCACCGTGTGAAAGGATGGTCGACAGTTAATGTTTAACTGTTGATGCAATCTTTTTCAATGCAATACCACAAGAAATGTCTTGCTGTTGCTGTTAGAGAGCTCGTAGCCAGATTTTGTAGAATCAAGATGGGGCCAAATGGAGAGATTATTGCACTAATAAATTATATTTAATAGGTAGGCCATGCAATTTGCTATTAGGGAGGAGAAAAACAATTTTAGATTTTATAATATATATATATATAATCCTTTTACAAGTATTTTTTTTTATTGATTCTTATCCAAACAACTATGTTTCTTTTACATTTGTAAGTTTCAGATACTAATTAAAAGTAACTTACAGTTCACCTGAAGAATACAATAAACTATTATATTATGGATTGGAAGCTGAATTTTTAATCGCTCATTGCTTCTTAAGTAAAATAATTAATCGGCGGCATAATAATGAAACAAGTTTTAAATCATATTTATTTAATATGAGCGGGTTAATCAGCGACGTAGGTTGAGGCTTTGTAATCTCCAACTTTTTTTATTAATTTGTCCTTCGCATAAACCATACTCGCGCCTAACCAAGAGGTTAGGTTAAAGTGTACAAGCACACCAATCATTCTTTTTTATAGTTTCTCGTACAAAACGAACACACCAAACACCAACTTTATTGCGCTCGCTGAGTTATGCTAAGATTAATTAATACAGAATTATTTCCTACTTCATTAATTTTTCAAATAAAATAACAATCTTAAATATGTTTTTTTTTTTTTCGAGTACAAATACTATTAAAACATGCCCCTAACCTGAGAAGGGGGTTAATAAAGCACAATCTTTTGCATACTCGATTCCAACGAATTTTAAGGAAATTATCTCTCATAATTTTGTGACGCTATACTTTCCAGAGACTTGGACATATTCACCGTTCAAAATATTATAGTCGAGTTAAGAGATTTAGTTCTATTCAATCTTATATATGACTACTTTAAATTCTGGAGTCTTACCGTGCTCCACCGATAATAGTTATCAATTAGAGAGTCCAACTCTGTCCACTATATAATCTATCTCAGTCGAAAGACTCATTTCATATGTCCGGCTGGTAATTAGGTTTGAAACCAACTGTGACGTCTCATTTTCTAGAAGGTCATCCATTCTAAGACTATTTTAGCCCTAACGTTTAACTCTTTTAACTTTTTAGACCTAGCCATCATCCAAAATATTATAGACGAGTTAAAAAATTTAGTCATATTATATTTATATATATAATTATTCTAAATTTTGGGTCTCACAAATTTAATTTATCGTCCGATATACACGAATAAGCACGGATCACAAAAGCATGATGGACGAAAGAAAAGACTTTTTATTGTGAGGGATTACCCCTACAGTATTTTTGTCTGCGTCTATTTCTAACTAATCTGGCCAAAATCAAATCAACCGTTAATTTCTATTAGCCGTTACAGCCTCAGTTATTCTTTTTCTTTTCTTTTTTTTTTACTTTATTATTTGACAGCCGTTCAATTAATCTAACCAATTTTTATTTACTTTTTGAAAAAGCACCATGTCTTTTTCAGTGTATGCAAAATTATTATTATTATTATTTTTGGATAGCAATAAATAATGTGAGTTTCACTTTAACTTTAGCTAACCAATTTTTATTTACTTTTTGAAAAAGCACCATGTCTTTTTCAGTGTATGCAAAATTATTATTATTATTATTTTTGGTTAGCTAAAGTTAAAGTGAAACTCACATTATTTATTGCTATGTATAAATTTTAGATTAATATTTTAAATTGTACACTAGAGCAAGTGGTAAAAGGTTTACTGGTTGATATTCGAGATCCAAGTTCGAATACTAGTTGATTCACATTTCCAGCTAAGTTTATTTTTAAATGAAATAAACGAAGCAAGTAGCGTCCTATCTATCTCTCAAAAGAAAAAAAAAAAAATTATACGAGCACTTTAATTTTAAAAGTAAACGTAATTATACAATTTTTTTTTTTTTTTTTAAC
>NW_017892687.1:0-2590 GCF_001540865.1 Ananas comosus | reverse complement strand
TCTCTCTCTCTCTCTCTCTGTTGTTCGAAAAATCCATCTCTCATGTGTTGTATTGTTACCATATATCCCTTGGAGCTGCATTACTCCTGTGAACTGTGAAGTGACCTCTGATTGACTCAACAGTAGCTCCGGAATCTACCTCTAGGAGGAAAATGGCCCAACAGGTGAATACAATTACATTAGATTCCTCTGTTTCTTTCTCTTTACTCTTTAGCAGATCAGATTCTGTTTATCTCATTCATGGTTAGAGTTTATTTTTCTAAGGTTTTAGCTCTTTCTCTACTTGATCTTACTGGGGCTCTGTTTAGCATTGTTGCAGCTTCTGCACTAGACAATTTAGAAAACTTTTTACTTTTTTGTTACAGAGCAAAAAAATTTAAAAAAAAAAAAGAAATCCATTTTAATGTGTAAAAGCTCAAAATTCTTTATTTTTTGCTACAAAAAGAAGAATCTTGAACTCTCTTAATAAAACTTTTAAAACGATATTTTATCAAACAGCATTATTTCTGCAGCAGAGCCAAAGAGGTCTCTTTTCCCTTCTCAGTTCTATGGAGGCAATGTTTTGCATCTGTGCTATGCTTAAGACTACTAATCTAGTTCCTTTCTTAACCTTTTTCTTCTTCTCTTTTTTTTCTTTTTTCGGTTTTCAATTACAGGAAGGTGGGTGGCCTCTTGGACTGCAGCCTTTGAATGTGAGGGTTGGTCTCCTCAGGAATCTTGACTTTTCTGGGTCTCTTTCCTTGAATACCATCATCACTGATGATTCCCCAACCTCATCCTCCTCTGCTTCTTCATCATCAGATATTGACACAGAGGTACAGAGTAGAGTTACTTTCTTGCTCAATGATATCAAATTACTCTTTTCTTTTTAAATAACTATACCATGTTTTTATGCAAAAGACATAGGAGGATGGAGCAGCTCTCCTTTCTGAGTTCAGTATCTTCCTCAGATTCAGTTTTTGCAATGCTGTTCCTTTGTTTGCTAGTAAAAGAGTTAAATAAAATCTCCTCTTTTGGTGGAAATAGGAAAAAAAACAGGGCTAAGTAATTCCACTCTATTTAACTTTGGTTTGGATGATTTTAACTAGTTTGCGACATTTACTAAGATCATCACATCTGCTGATCACTTATTTCATTTGCATCGTGATTCAGAATCTCTTTGACCACTTACGCTATAATGTAATAATAATGATGAACGACTGAAGTTGAGCCATCATATTTATTTTGTTCGTTAGTTTGCCAATACGTTATAATGTTTTTCGCTAAATTTGCTATGTGAGCGACGACTAAGTTCAATAAACTTACTCTGTCGATAAAAAAAAAAAAAAAACGTTGTTAATAGCAATTTTTGTAGTGACAATTTTTGCACCATCTCTATTTGTAGTCAACTGGGTCTTTCTTCCCAGACAGAAGCATCACACTGGGCAACCTCATTGGCATTACCAACATTCTTGAGCTCTCAAGAAGATCACTAAGAAGAAGCAAAAAGAACCAGGAGAAAAACCCAAGGAGAAAAAAAACCCACAAGACCAAAACATGGTTCTCTCTATGCCCAAGAGCTCATTTGAACCATGAAACACCATGCAGCAGCATCAATGCTCCATCTCTTGGCCATTTCCTTGAGGCTGAGAGGAGAGCAAGCAATGTGCAGGGGAGTAAAAAGCAGAAGAAGAAGAAGAAGAAGAAGAAGAAGAGCTCATCAATGGTGTATGAGATAGATGAACTAATAATCCCTGAGAGAGTATCTTCCATGGAGGAGGAGAGCTCTCTATTCTCCAATGGTGTTGTTGCTCCTCCTCCTCCTCCTCATGTGGTTGAGGGAAATGAAGGTGTGGTTTCATCAAACACCAGTAGGGGTTTGATTTATGAGAATGGGTATTGTTTTGCTTTGATGTTCCCTTGCTTGGGTGGGGTAGTGTCTAGCCATTGAAAGAAGGAAATGTTTTTTTTTTTCTTTCATTCCTTTTATTATTATTATTATTATTTGATGGTTTAGATAGAAGATTTGTATTGTGGGTTAGCTTAATTTGCTAGATTATAAGGAATGTGGATTAATTTGACCAGTTTATGTGATTAGGTTAGGATCACAAGCCATGTAGTTAACAAGAAACTCTTATTTTTTATTTGTAGTGATTATATGGGTGCTCCACAAGTTTTGTGGACTGTGGCCACTGGGCCTGCACTTGAACTAGGCCCAACATATCTATCTCATCAGTCCTGCTAGAGTACTATTGTGAAATGTTTTCTTCCATGAGAGGATTTTTTTTTTTTTCTTTCTTTCTGCAAACGCAAATCTTTCTACAATTAGGGGCTGTTTGATTAGATGTAAATATAAATGTAATGTAGTTTGAGATGCATACAGTTGGAAATGTAGTAGTTGTAACTACATACATCTTATTTAGTTGGATATACTAGAAAGCGCTGCAACTACAAATAATTTATTTAGTTGCATGCAGTTGAGAAATAATTTTTTAAAATTTATTATTTTATATATATATAATAGTGAGATTACCTCTAATGTAATATATATATATATATATATATATATATATATATATATATATATATATATATATATATATATATATAT
>NW_017892686.1:0-2595 GCF_001540865.1 Ananas comosus | reverse complement strand
CTAATACTCTATAACCCACCAATTCTACCCTAACGCCCTTATAACACTTAATCAGGAAAGGGAAACTAGTATAATGTGGAATTAGTTTTATAGTATACTAATTTCATCCCGTAAAACATTTATATGTTTTCCCTTATCTGATTGTACGATAAAATATATGGGCACGCATAATAAAAAAGCGTTAGGCCACGTACTCTATAAAAGTTTTAAATTTAAAATAGGTACGTGGACCACGTACCTACTAGAGTATTTGGTAGAGATAAGAATAAATAAAAAAAGAGAGAAAAGAAAAAAAAGAAAAAAAAAGAAAGAAAAATAAGAAAAAGAAAAAAATACGAAGTTGTACAAGCGATGGTACTACGTACTAATAAATACAAATCACCGTCGTCCACTGAGCATCGAGCTCAGCCATACAAGGCCCTGTCAAGCACCGAGAGCCGCCTCAGGGGCACGCTAATGCCCTGAAGGCCGTCATCACAACCGTCCAAAATACCCCACAATCTCATCTCAACCATCCAAAATCTCTCCCACAATCCCACGATACTATCGTAACAACCTATACCCACCACCCATCATCCCGCAATCCTATCACGATTACCCACGATTCCATAACCATCCCACGATTCATACGCACGTTTCCCTCAAATTGTTTACAACCACCCGCATCCCACGATCCATCCGCACGTCTCCCTCAGGTTGGTTACAACCACCTTCATAAATACCCCTCGAAAAATCAAACAAGAGAGAGCTTTTGAACCTTCAAACTATTCCTAGACAAAAAATCCAATCCCATTCCTGTATTCACGAAAGAAAAGAAAAGCGAAAGGTAAAAAAAAAAATATATTTTCTCTTCTCCGATCAAAGCTCTCTCTATCTCTCTCCCTAATAAAAAAAAAGAGAAGAGAGAAGTAAAAGATCTCTCTCTGTCTCTCTCTCTCTCTCTCTCAAGCACCCACCAAGACATCGTTCCTCGCCGACCCGAGGCGCACTCCGAGGCGCGCTCCGTTGCCGTCGCCGTCGCTCCTCGCCGATCCGAGGCGCGCTCCAAGGCGCGCTCTGTTGCCGTCGCCGTCGCTCCTCACCGACCGAAGCCGCCCTCATCGCTCCAAGACACCCTGACCCAAGGCGCTCCAAGGCCGACGAGACGGCTCTATCACCCACGCCACCTCTGGACGTGTTCCAACCGAGGCCGCCCGCGTCGTTCCGCCGCCTCGACGCCGACAACGTCGTGGCCGCCGTGGTCCTCGCCGGGCTCGGTCGCGTCTTCTGCTCCGGCACCGACCTCACCGCCCGCTCCTTCATTATAGAGAGAGAAAAAGAGAAAAAAAAAAAAACATTTCTCCTCTCGTGGCGAGAGAGAGAGTCCTAGCGACAGCTTATGAACCGCCCGCCAAAGCAAACTTTCCTCTCGTGGCGAGAGAGAGAGTCCAAGCGACAGCTCACCAACCACCCGCCTGAAGCAAACTTGCAGCTCGTGAACCGACAGACAGAGGCAAACCCACAGCTCGCCAACCACACGACAGAGGCCAAGCGACAGCTCATGAACCGCCCGCCAAAGGCAAACTCTCCTCTCGTGGCGAGAGAGAGAGTCCTAGCGGCAGCTCGTTGACCGCCCGAAACAACTACTGCCTCGAGGCGACCCCACACTGAACTGTCACCTCGGTGCCTAAGCTCTGACGCTGCCTCCTCCCGGCACTGCCGCTGAAACTGCCTCGAAGACGCACCGAAGCCCGCCTGGACGGCGCTCACCGCGCCGAAATCCGTTTAACCGGCGCCCACCGCGCCGAAGCTCTCCTAACCGGTTGAAATTGCCTCGAAGGCACACCGAAGCCCACCTGGACGGCGCTCACCACGCCGAAATCCGTTTAACCGGCGCCCACCGCGCCGAAGCTCTCCTAACCGGTTGAAATTGCCTCGAAGGCACACCGAAGCCCACCTGGACGGCGCTCACCACGCCGAAATCCGTTTAACCGGCGCCCACCGCGCCGAAGCTCAACTCCTGCCGTCGTCAGCCACCTCGAGCTGCCTAACCCGTGGCGCCGACGGCTGCTGTTCCCTTCTGCTCCGTTTCGAGCTACTTCGAGCCATCTTCGCCCCAACTCTGTACCGCCTCGAGCTGCTTAGCTCGTGGCGCCGACAGCTGCTGCACCCGCACTGTACCGCCTCTGTCCCAGCCGCCGCCCCAGAAACCGTAGCGAGACCTTCTGTAAGAGCCACCGCCACTCCAGCCGTGGCCTCTTCTTCTGCGCCGGCGCAGGCTGCTCCTGGTGCTACCGAGGTACCCCAACGGTGAAGTAAGCCCGTAAAGCAGCTTGTGTACCACCAAGACGGAGTCTCAGAGGAACACCGGTCTCTCCTACCGCAGTGCTGGAGCTCCGCCCACGAAGCCGTCACGCCTCTAGCCGCTCCTCGCTGCGGAGCCCAGCTCCACAGAGCTTCGCTGCACCCCCGGACCTCGCACGCCGAAACCTCGCCCGCAGTAGCCGCGTCCGCCGGAACTGCGGAGCCCACTACCTCGCTGCCGAAACCGAAACGTCTCCAACAGCTTCTCCTAGAACCACCTCCGAGCTCCCGTCTTTTCGACGACAGCGGCTA
>NW_017892685.1:0-2599 GCF_001540865.1 Ananas comosus | reverse complement strand
ATACGTTGCTCAGATTGCCCAATCTTGAACTTGGGGTTATCAGAGCCGATAATATCATAACAAATCTAATTAACTCGATGATGCAAGAGAAAAAGTTTTCAAACTTTGAGCCGGAGTTTCACTTTGATTTTTAGGCATTTCGGCTGAATATTTATTATTTTATTTTTCAAACCTGATTTGAGTTTGATTATTTATTTGTTTATTTATTTATTTATTTAATGTATATGAAATATTCGTTTACTTTATTTGGATAATTATTTTAATTTTTTTTATTCCTCAAAAAAATTTATCTGTTTCTATACATATAAAATTATATAGGGTATGTACGGACCAAACAGGGCACACGATGCGCGCGGTACGGTCACCTCTGAGTAATCGGGACCGTGAAATTTTTTCGATACAAACCCACAAAAAAAAATATTTTGCAGCGAATAGGCCGATATTGCACGGGCGGTGAGCTCACCGGGGGGTTACCGCAACATGTAGTTATTGGGCCTAAATATATACTGTGGCCCACATATTCAGGCCATAAACGGGCCCCAACCCGGCCCGGTTCGGCCCGGCCCATAGCGGGTAAAATTGGGGCCGTGCCGGTCCGGCCTGGGCCTGGGATGGCCTGGTTTTTTTTTTAGGTTTTAAAGTATTTTTATCTTTAAAAATCTAAAATAATAATTTTTAGCTACTAAAAAGGCTATAATAGTTAAAAAATAATTAAAAATTAACAATTCTAAAAAATTATTCGAATATAAGTTTAAAAAATCTATAAATGTTTAAAAAATTATTTAGAAAGAACTGAAAAAAAAATTAAATTAAAAATTACCAGAATAAAATTTTAATTTTTTATTAACAAAATTGGATAGTTTTAAAGTGAAAAGTACTTCTTAAAAAATATCGGCCTACATCTGTAGAACTAGTACGGCACAATTATTTGGACCGGGCCGGATCGGGTCTAATTCTATAGTATCCATGCCGTGCCAAGGTCCGACCCGGAATGGGGCCCAGCCCGTTTTACATCTCTATATATTTGGTGGTGACCAAACTCAAAAACTTAGACACTAATTGATTTTTATTCATTTGCTAATATATTTTTAAAAATTTGAAGTATATATATATATATATAATTTAAATTTTTTAGCAATAATTTATAGTTCTATTTTTTTTAATATATATCAAATTATGTTGGTATGTTTTTCATGAATCTAAAATTTAAGTATGTATTTTAAAATAAATTTATTATAATTTTACTTCATATTTAATTCAAAGATTGAAAATTAATTTTCATCCGCTTTAATTATTTTTTAACTATGAAGTCAAGTTTGATATCCAAAATAAAATTTAGTTTGATTTGATTTGATTCGATTCCATAACTAAAATATATGTTTATGAATCAAACTCGAAATTTAAATTTAAGAATTTTATTTTTTTAAATTTAAATAATTGTTGATTTGATAATCCAATTCTTAAAAATCATTCTATTTTTCAAACCCGATTTGCTTTCGAAAACTATATATATTTTAAAACTGTGTCTGGAATATTTGTTTATTTTATTCTGGTAATTATTTTGAATTATTTTATTTCCCAAATTTTTTAAAATTCTTTTTTTAATAAATATAAATATATAAATTTATCGGGTTCGGGTCAAACGGAGCGCCCAATGCAGCGCCCATTCGCCCATCAACAACTGCGGTACGCTCACTGCCAAGTAATCGTGACCTCGAATATTTTTGACCCCAAACGCGCGAGAAAAATTATTTTCAAGCGAATCGATCGACCTTCTAAAGGGGGTGAGCTCACCGGGCGTGACCAGACTCACACAGCTGATGCGGTAACCTTACCGCACCGCGTCGTTATGTGGGCTTAGAAGGTAAATGATGAGCCCACTTATTTTGGGCCAAAACGGGCCAAAACCCGGCCCGGCCCTTCTTTCGACCCTTATTTATTTATTTATTTATTTATTTATTAAGTTTTGAAATATTTTATCTTTGAAATTATACCCTAAAGAAACCTAAATATTTGTTAAAAATATTTGTTACGTATATAAAAAAGTTCACAATTTTTTTTTCCTAGAAAATTTGAAATTTTAAGTAATTATTTGGATAAGATAAAAGTTTGCTTGCCGAATTTTATAAATCTTTTAAAAAATTGTTTGGGCAGAACGTAACAAAAAATAAAATTATAAATTTAAAAATTATTTGAATGAAATTTTAAAAAAAAATTTAAAAAAAATACTTGGAAATACTTTTTAAAATTAAGGTCACAAGAGAGAGCTGTACAGGCCCGGCCCAGATCCGTAGTGCCCTTAACGTTCTCCTCCTCCAAGTCCAATGCGTCGTGCCGTAACTCTCACCGCCCAGTAAACGTTACCTCAATATTTTTTGGATGCAAACCCACGAAAATAAATATTTAGCGGCGCATGAGAGGGTGTTGTGGGCGGGGTAATCTCACGGTGGTGATCAGACTCAATAGTAGCTACGCTCTCGTGTACTCCGCCTGGTGAGAGGAGAGAAATGGGCGGTATTTTCACCGTCTTTTCTCCTTACAATAAATCAATCAATAATGAGTTCTATTCAATAATAATTTTTTTTATTTATTCAAGTGC
>NW_017892684.1:0-2610 GCF_001540865.1 Ananas comosus | reverse complement strand
GGATCTATTAGTTGACTGCATAGAGTGGCATGATTTTCATACTGCATATTGTGAGGCATGGCATGTATTTCAATATGGTATATATATCTATTGTATATTATTGCACTAACATATTGCAGTGCCTCCTTGGACCTATTGGTCGAACTTTTTTCTTGGGTGGTCGTACCCACTGGGAACCATGGAGTTGGTTCTCACCCCACGTTGTTTTGGGGTGTTACAGGTTCGCACGTGAGCGGCGCAATATGCAGTCAACTAATAGATAGCGCCCTACCCCGAGACCAGAGATAGCGGTACCCCGAGTCAGCATAGCCTAGGGGTTGAGGGAAAGAAAGAGAACAAGATGTACTAAAACTTGTAAATAAATGATGTAATAACTTGATTGCATTGGAGGTTGTAAAATGAATGTAAAAGGAAATTGTGATGTAAAGTGCATGTAATGGGAATGCTTGTAATAGCATTAGTTTTTTTATATTTTTGATACTTCCTTATGCAATCTTTGATTAAAATGTGTTCCTGGTTGGAATCTCGTACATTTTATTGATTGCGACGCCTAGGACGTATAGGGAAAACTCTGTCCGTTCGGCGGTCTGTCGGCGTGCCCGAACCCGACCAAATAGGAGGGGCACAGGGCGTGACAGCTACTCATCTCTCCCATTCTCTCATTTCTCTCAACCTAACCTAAAACAAAGTTCTCTCTCTCTTTCTAAGATACTTCTCTCTCTCTCTCTCTCTTCAAGGAAGGAGGTAGGAGAAGGGATTGAAGGAGGAGCAAGCTAGGGGAAGGTTCTTCGTCTTCTTCTTCTTCTTCTTCACCTTGAGAGCAAGCTCAAGAGGTAAGCTTTGTAGAGCTTGAATGATAGATTTCTAAGGTTTGGATTATAGGCTCTAGAATTGGTTTTGTTGGGACCCATCGATGCTAAGTAGATGAATATTGCTCAAATTGCGAAGTTATAACTTGTATTCTTGCAATAGTTAACATCTAGGGTTCCAAATGGGTTTTTGAGAAACGAAGGGGTTTGATCTAAATTAAGTATATGAAAACCTAATTGCTAGGTGTTTAAACGCGTTGGCGAAGATGGTTCGGCAATTCGTCGAGCCTGTGCAAAGTTGTTGGCAAGGAGGGGCGGTCATAGCTTCGTTTCCGCCTGGAGGGCCGAGACGACGTCCTAAAATCGCCAAATCGTATTCCTAGAGTCGCGACATCACTAGAAGGTGGGGTGTGACGCCCCAACTTCCCAGGGGGTCACCCATCTGCGTTGCCTTGAACGTACAGGGGAGACTCTGTCCGTAGTATAGGGAAAACCCTGTCCGTTCGGCACTGTCGGCGCCGCGACCTCGGCCAAATAGGCGGGTGGTCGCGGGCTGTGACATGGGGTGTCACGCCTCAGGACCGGCGAAGGCCCTCCCGATAGCGTGCCCAGACCCGCCATATGTCTACACATATAAGGCATCTACAACAAAAGCGGAAGTAAAGTAAGAGATAGAACAAATAAAAGAAGTGAAATAACTAGCAACTAATGATATCAGAGCGAGTAAAGTTCTATCATCTACACCAAAGTAAAGAAATAAAGCTAGACAATAAAAGAAATCATAAGTAGTACAATATCTGTCTCTAGTACAAAATGGTGGTCTCTAGTACACTGGTAAAACCTTCACCTCTCGCCACAAAAGAGTAAAATATCGAGAGGTAGACGCACCTAGCAACTCGTCCTCTGAAAACGCTAGCTGAAGCAACTCCCTTCCCGCGATCTTGTCCTCCACCCTGCGTGGAAGGACTCTGAAAAACATCGAGAAAAAGAGGGCAGTGAGAACTATAAATTTATAGTTCCCAGTGGCAAATTACTAGACACTCTGAGCTCAAGCACCACTAGGCCCAACAAGAAAAAGGGTAAGTAACCGACATATAGTAATATACAATAAATAACGAGACACAAAAACTGCTAAAAGAAACATGAATTAAAGGCTATACTAACTAGTTCCATAAGCATGATGTCATGGTCGATGTACATCTACGCTATTAAAGATAATATATCCCAATGCATAACTAATATGCCCAAACCAATAATGTAACGAAGTAAAATCTCACAATACCATACTGCCAAATATAAGGAGTACGCTCTATCAAGATAACCCAGTATAATACTATGATCAATGCATGAAAATCGCAACGTGTACTATATACGCCCATTGCTATGTCATCATATGTCACCTAATCCAACTACTAACCTATCTACTAGCGCGATTATTCATTACCTCAACACCGGTGTCGATTTTCATTTTCCAATCAAAGCCACCTAAAGTAGTCAGCTTGTGCCGCCTAAGGTCCTGTGTAGCCAACATCCTACTCTTGGAATGTGTCTTTCCCAACCCGACCTCGTAGGTTCTCATATCGTAACGAGCCGAACATAGATGCGCGAAGCTAACTCGAGTGCCGACTTTTAGGAGGGCCGACGCTCACAAGCCATGTTGCGAATGAGCACAACATGCAACAAGCATAGGTCCAAGTCTCAGTATACCACCCTCATGTCTCTACATGGTATACCGTCACTAGCATCCTCGCAGATCTAGTTCTAGTCACAAATGAAAGTTCCAACATTCTCTAGTCTATGA
>NW_017892683.1:0-2614 GCF_001540865.1 Ananas comosus | reverse complement strand
CGGCATGAGGGCGCTGTAAAGGCCATTCTTTAAAAGAAAATGAAGTCCTCCGTCGGAGGTCGCTTGTCCCTCTGTTTCCTAAGGGAGAGGGGTCTTATGTTAGTTTGCAATGCATGTTCCCTCTCCCCTCTCGCTTGGGAACCTGTTCCAGAAATAAAGTCAGAATATGAATTAGAAAGGTCTTTCGAAAGGAAAGCTCGCGACGGAAAAAGAAGCTCATCTCAAATTCATCGACCCTGGAGCGGACGAGTGGATTCTTTTGACTATATGAAAATAGATAGAGTATATAGGCGAGTAACTAGAGATAGAGTGAAAATTGGAATACCGATTTTATAGCGAGGACGAGCTAGATTCCCTTAAGCGATAGTCAATACCCCACCAAGTCAAAGCACCAGAACGTGATTGACTCAAGTAAATGAATTAATCTAACCATCCTGTTGGTTTTAAGCCGAGTTTGGTCTGGAGTGGAACTAAAGAGAGTGAAAGCAAAAGCCAAAAAGACTATCGCTGTCATCGCGAAAGAAGTCCATTTGGCCAGCCTGGAAAAAAAGTCAAATCTTCTTTCCAGTCGAAAGAATTCCTTTGGTAATCAATAAAAATGTTCTTTCCAGTGAGCTAGTTGAGTTAGCAAGTTTCGTAGGCGGCTTTACGAGTTAGGAGAATTCAACAGTTCAAGTGCCACTGCAAGTTCAGTTTCTCACTCTCAGGTGTTGAAGGCAGACTTTTATTCAAGGTAGATTCGCACTCCATTGAACGTCTCATAGTTGGTTCAAAAGCTAAGAAAATCACCTAAGTAATGGCAAGAGAAGGCAGTGTCACGCGCTGGAGTTTTTCTTGTGCGGTGCTCAGTGCTATTACCCATGCGATAAAGGTCCTTTCCTCGACAGCACGTTAATCACCGCAAACCATTTCAGGTGCCAGTACCCTATTACTTTTAGCATTCCCCGAAGCCCGATCTAGATTCTAATTCCAACTTCATTTCTTCAAAGTGATATACCGGGTAATTCAGGTATGCCTCGAATCCATTCTCCTTCGCGCGTAAGTTCATTAGGCTTCCTGCAAGGAAGTGAGAGATATAGTTAAAGCGACCAGTCCAATACGGCAAACCTTTTATGAGGCAAAGTTTTGACTTGCCATTGACAATAATTTCGTTGGCTATGATTTCCGAAAGTGTCCACATCAATGGCACTGAATACTAAAGCATCTGATCCTACTGAGCTGCTACATTGCCTTTAGTGGCCGATCTCTCTCTTGGTTATTCCCACTTTCACTCTTTTGCCTCGAGACTTCCTAGGGAAAAAAGTATACGATGGAATTTGGATACTATAGTAAGCTGTTCTCAATGGGCTTAGCCGCCGTTCAGCAGTGGAATATTCCCATGATATAGTCGCTCAGTTGTGAATTCCTTTCTTGAGTCCAGGATATCGGAAATAACATCTATAAAGAGTTGCCGAAACCGGTGCTACACCAAAGCATGGGCTTTTTCTTTCTCAATTTCTTTTTCATTACATGACTGGGAATCTTCCTTTCATCGGTGGCCAAAAGCCCAAAGTATTCACTTACTACCTAATTCCGAGTTTCAACCGAACTGCTGGCACCCGTTTTCCAAGCTCTTGCTTTTAGGGCAGATAGATGGTCAGCTTAGCTATGAATTTGACATGACACGGTCCCTCCGGAGAGTACGATGTTTGGCTTGCTGCTCTCCCATCTCATTAGGGACAAAACCCACCACACGAAAGCTTTTTCAAAACCGGAATCTTACTCTTCACAGGTGGTGCTACTAAAAGCTGGGGAAATCCTCTTGCAAAGGTCCAAAACTAAGGTTCTTCATGAACGACTTGCCTGTGAAAAGCATATAGCTATTCATTCGAATATGGGACACCAACTGTTAAGGAGGGTTCTCCTCGGATGATTGCTTCTATCGACTGTCCTTCTCTATGTTGACTGGGGAAGCCTCTCAATGTGCAACCTGACTTTGCTCAGCTAGTGCTACTCTTTCTTTTGGCCTGATCTCGTAAAGAAAGGAAGGCTCATGAATGACCAATCCCTGGAGGAACACTATGATTCTGCTTCTGTCTGGTCGTACTAGGCCATTAAGGTCTCACTACTGACTATGTGAATCTTTGTATCCCCCATGCATTGAGATAGCAGGTTGGATCATCATCCAACACAGGAATGGGTGCTCAATCAATGGAATGTTTGCTTTTAGATCTCTTCCAGTGCTTATCAAATAAAAAGATCAGGTTGAGGTCGAAACAAGGGATCAACCTGTGGACATGTTGCGCTGAACCTCTCTTCCTACCGCTAGGAGTGAAAGACATTGCTTGGCTGCCCGATCATGACGTAGTCCGAGATAGAAGATTGAGAAAAGCAGGGCAAGTGGGAGATGTTCCACGAGCTACTTGTTTGAAGTCTTAAAGTCATATACTTTGAAAAACCTATAAGCCGGAAGTAGAGCTAGTTCTTTCAAGCAAGTCCAGCCTTTCAATCGGTCGGACGGAATTCTCATTCACCAGTATCGGATATAGTTAGGCAAGCTTTCTTTACTAAATTTAGCATAGCTAGTCTTCATAAAAGGCTTTCTTTCTTTCTCGAATCGGGGGAGGGCAGGCTT
>NW_017892682.1:0-2643 GCF_001540865.1 Ananas comosus | reverse complement strand
GCCAAACAGACCTAAGAATGACGGAGACCGCCCGTAAGCACTTTGCGGAGTTATGCTGTGCGAATTGAGTAATCTGGTCTCACATCCTCCTTAATGTGCCTCTAAGTAGTTCCAGATAATGAAAAGACCGCTCAGAAGATCGAAGTGCCCAATTGAACGCCTCGATTTACTTGAGATTAATTGAGTGTAATTGGAGATGGAGTTATTGAGTTCGAGGACGAAACTCTTATTAAGGAGGGGAGAATGTAAGGTAGCCCGACTTCTAAATTATGAAAGTTACGTTAAATTTAATGTTCCGGTGAGTGTTGCGTGTAATGGTAATATACCGATTTAAATATAAAAATAGAAAATAAAATAAAAAATAATAAATACTAATTTTTATGGATTAGACATGAAATATAGATGTAAAATGACTGTGCGAAATCGGAGGTCGAAACCCAGAAGATTTAGAATTCTTCTGTGAGAATCGGGCAGATAAAATTAGCGCAGAAAATCACAGTGTCCGAAAAAGTATTAAAATGGCAAGAAGTAGAAAATCTTTATGACAGCTAGCATTAAAGGTTTCCATATTTACTGACACACGTAAGAGGGAGAAAAAAATCCGAAAGCTATCTGATAAAGATTTGCATTCGCACAGTTTTCGGTGACCAAATAGCGAGTCGAAAACTGAAAACTAAGATATATCTTAGCCAGCTACCGTTAAACCGAGACTACTGTCAATTTGAGCGCCAAACGACTTTCAAAGGGGTCCGACGGAACTTATCAAGATCTGAGGGACTAAACGAAAAGTTAATAGTTGAGGGGCTCACTTTGTGAAAAGAGCATTGCCTCTCTCCTCGTCTCAACGCTGCGTACTCAACCAGCACACACACACACAAGCGTAGCGCAAGTCGAAGCTCAACGACTCTACGCGTTCCAACATCATTCACCATTCGGCATGCAAGAACTCTTCTTTGCATTTGCTTTTCCCCCTCGGGGCATTGCGATTCGACTACCAACATTGCTCAAAAGCAATATCATTGGTGCATCACCCAATCGCGAGTGTTCTAACCAAATTCGGACCTTGCTTTACCGCGAGATGGCCTACCCCGGCATATCTCGACTCTTAATCCACAAGAGTTATCTTCAAATTCTCCAACTCCTCCGACACAACCCAGCCTGTCTGGGCAAATTCCACAGTCGAGGACCGGTCTTGCCCTACCTGGGACCGGTCCCCGAGAGCAAGCTCGCGCAGACCACGTTCGGGAACCGGTCCCTCCCACCAGGGACCGGTCCCCGAGAGCAAATCTGCCAAGTGCAAACTCTTGCACTATTTGCTCTCGCGGACTCCTTCGCAATGCACTTTTGGTGCACTTGACTTCTTCGACTTCTACGAAGCACTGACACTCGATAATTAGTCGATCTTGAGCGAAGTTCAACTCTCGTATTTCGAGAATTCACTTCCTTACTCCCAACTCCTCCACGGAGTTACCAGCTAAACCGATTGCGTCGGCTTCCACAAGTGGACCAATGGTCATAATACCACGTCGGCATACCCCTAAACCTGTCGCAACTACGCATAGCGTCTCTCGCTCGCATCGTAGACCCAATCATAACCGGTCGAACTTCTCACTTGGGAATTCGCACACACTCCAACCAGGAGCAACCACGACCCCAAACCACATCAAATCCTGAGGTTAGGTCAAAATCGCACTCNTCTCAGCGCATCCTCGATCCCATGATCTACCACGTGGAATTACACATTCTCGGGTCTAAGCTCGGACTACCATCCTGACCATATCTCTGCCCTACCCGTAGGTACCGGGCCGCTGCCTCTCGCAGCTGACTGCGCCTGCCCAAATGGCCCAGGCTCCACAGTCCACAAATGGTCCAGGCACGAGTCGTCCCCAAGCACTACCCGCCGTCGTCATTCTACACGACATACTCTACAGAGCTACACACTCTATCGGCTCCTAGGCACTTAGTGCGAGCCACCAGCCCTACAAGTGATCCAAGACCCGCTTCACACTTAGTAAGCTAAAGTGCTACTGCCAGCTCACTTACCCGGCTGAATCGAAACCGCACTCTATGAGTATCTATACTCGAGCTCTCTATACGCCTCTACAGCGTCTCACACGAAGTCCAGCATCGGCAAAGTGCCTATGCATACCGGCTACACGAGCACGACTCGCCCACCTCAACTCGAGGTACTACTAGGCCTACGTGCCCACACTCGGCAACTACTCGGCTACTCCTCAACAGTGATTTCACTCTCACTGTTCGATCTACCGAAACAATATCCGAGATGCTCAAGCCACTCGGGTATTCGCAATGTCACAGCGCAATCCTCGCAATTCGATAATCACTACCTTGAGAGTCGCTTCACTACTTCGTGTCTACCACGAGTCTCACTTCTCGCCCAACAACCATCACCAGCAATTTGCTAGTGCCATCAAGCTCGCTACCTGCTCCAGCAGGCGCTACACTCTCACCACATAAGCACGCTCGGGTGTCTACGCTAACCCGTCCACTTGGTCCCTACTACAGTAACAAATACAAATAGTAGCCAATGACCACAAGAAAATGCATGCAATTTTCCAAGTCTACATCACGCAGAAGCATATGATTGCTTTAATTAAATCATACCTGCCACGATGCCACGCT
>NW_017892681.1:0-2667 GCF_001540865.1 Ananas comosus | reverse complement strand
CACATGCACGAGAAAAGTTCTTATAAAATTTGGGAAAAACTTCAAATATTATTTCTGTGGTTTTATACTTTCTCACTCTAGTGCCCTGTCGTTTGTTTAAAGTGTATTAATTTAGTGCCATGTGGTTTTCTTTTTATTTTTTTGTTATCGATTCCACTAATTCTTTTCGTTAAATTATTACTTAAAACTAAAAAAGGGAATTAAAGTGAATATTTGATAAATCTAGATGGGGGTATCTGAAGTTTTTTATATATAATTTAACGAAATATTAACGAAAAAGGTGACGAAAAGATAAAAATAAAACTGCATGACACTAACTTGATACACTTTAAATCACAGAGTATTAAAGTGAAAAAATACGAAGCCACAAGGGTGGTATTAAAAGTTTTTCCATAAAATTTTTCTTACCAATTTCCAACAATGGGGAGCTTCTAGATTCAACCTAACTCCCTACAGCTTGTAGGAAAAAGATGTCACTGCTTTCACCACCCAAATAGTACTCACATGCTTTTGTTGAAGACTTTTTTTTTTCTTTTTCCTTTTTTTTCCCAATAATCTCATGTAGGTAAATATTTTTGTATAATTAATAATTAGAAGTTTGAATTTTACTCTTTTCGGAGATATTAGTATCTATAAAATCTATAAAATACTATAAATCCTTAAGATTTTAATCCATGTGACGAAACCTCAGCAATTTGAGCTATGGTGGTGGGTTCACCTTCCTTTTCCTATTGGTTGGTGATGAGCTCACACAATGAATGCTTACCCATTTCTTTATAGGCTTTGCACTTTTCTTTTATTTCTTTATTGTCTGAACCTTCCATCTCTTTGCTTGAGTTCTCATGTTGATACATCGTCCCTAATGCTTGCTCACATCTTTTCGTCTTTCGTGTCCTCGCATCGATACATTATTTCTAAATCCTTGGCTGCCTTATTTTTCTCATATTAAATTCTCCTTTTTCGTTTTCCCCCACTACCCCACCTTCGCCGCGATAGTTCTCCATATTGACAGCAATGACGACGAAGGCTCCTTCCGCTGCATCCCCCGATCTCTCCCTCCCTGTTGTCTAAACCCTAAACCCTAAACTTTTTCCTTGTTTCGTTTCTTATGTTGTTTTATGTTAGATTGTAATTCCATTCTATTTTACTAAAATATTCGTATCAGCCGTATCGCACGGGCCTCTTTTCGTTTGGTTCTTATAATTTTGCTTCTTCTTGAATATATTGTTATTACTATCGTTAGCAATAGCTACCCAGTAAACTCAGACAACTTCTCTTTCTTACTATTTAAGATCTAATTTTCTATCAAATTTAAATTTTGGCCGCTCTAAACCTTAATTCTTGTCTTCGTCCCTGCACACGCCCCTGCACTAAGCGTGCAGGTAGTATTTTTCATCATGTTTTTGACTCTGACTCTTCTCTTGGTAGGCACATTTTTTCTTTATCTACTACATAATCTACGTGTAGACATCGCACCCACGAAGACTTAGCCTAGTTGTTGGTAGTCCTTTTTCCGTTTCCTCATAACGCAACATTTATGGCCAAGCAACCAATTCTTTTTTCTCCACCAGTTATATTCAGTCTGCGTTGAGTTTGCTTCATGTAGTATTATTAGTTATTTCAATATAATCAGATATAAGAAAATTTTGAACTATAATACTATTGATATTGTATTACCGCATTTAATTTAATATAATAATATTATAATGTTGATTACAGTATATATAGAATTACTATGTGTGATTCAATTTATAAAATTCAGTAATTCTGATGGTAAAAAATATAATAATTTTGATAGTAAGAGTTTTACATAACATGTAAAATTACATGCCATCGGTAATATAAGATATCCGAGTCCGGTAATATTTTTGGAGTAGTTTTACACCATTTTTAATGTTACCAATCAAATTTCAGATTGAATGAACAAAACATAGTAATTCTGACCGAATAACCGGAATAAAAAACGCCCAAATTTTAAAATAATAATAATAATATTATTATTATTACTACCATATATTATTATTTTATTGTAATTAAGCAAAAAAATTTTATTGGCATGTTTAAGTTTGCGAATAACACTTAGCTCATTAATTCTACAAGCCAACCGAGTCAAAGTTGGGATATAGATATATTTAATTTTGTATGGCGTATACTATTACTAACAAGAACCTAGAACACATATAATTGTTAAAGAATAGCATTAATACCTAGCATTTTATAAAGGCTCTATGACTAATTTATGTTCTTAATTATAATTTTCTTTATTTTCAGTAGCCATTTATATTACCGGTTTGCATAAATAGATGTGACGTAGTGCAATAAGAAATGAAAGCCATGCATTACGTGAGATCATGGTGATGAAAAAGAGATTACATAGCAATTAATCGTGACCCATGTACTTATTTTGTTATTATTATTTACAGAGTTTTCACATCACAGTTGACATATTGTTCATGGGCATGTTTAAGAAGAAACAATAATATAGCTTGTTACATAACTTACGACATGCGTAGTTATATTAAATTGGTTTCTTTTATCTCACTTATTCTTTTCATTGGATAATAAATTTATTTTATTTAGGTCTTCTACTATCATCATTTGATAGAGTAGCTAATTACTTCGTACTGAGATGATTGGTTCAAGCTAAACTGTAAAAAATGGATAAAT
>NW_017892680.1:0-2681 GCF_001540865.1 Ananas comosus | reverse complement strand
GCGTATAATACTCGGTAAAGGTTTCACTTTCTTCCATAAAAATCGAATCAAATTTGCTTGTTAGCATTTGTAATTTTTGAACCTTTACTAAGCTAGTTCCTTCATGCGTAACTTGTAGAGTATCCCAAATTTTCTTTGCGGTTTCACATGCCGAAACATGAGTAAACTCCGTTTGCGATTAAGCATTGAATAAAGCATTAATTCCTTTACCGTTAAACGAAGATGACTCGTTTTCATCTTTCATCCACTTGTTCCGTGGTTTAGGAACGGTAGCATTATCGACGACTTCGGTAGGATGCTTCCAACCGAATTCTATAGCTTTCCATACCCGCTCATCGATTGCGATTAGAAAAGCTCTCATGCAAACTTTTCAATAGGCATAATTCGTGCCATCGAAGAGTGGTGGTCGATTAATGTTACCGCCTTCGGCCATTAGATATCAATATATCTAGAACCTCTCTCTGATACCAATTGAAAGTTTTGAGGAGCCCAAGTATCTATCTAGATTGTATCTAACACCTAGAGGGGGGTGAATAGGTGTAATAGCCAAAAATCACAAATCTCAATGCAATAAAAATAAATGCGGAAAATAAAAATCACACTGAGATTTACGTCGGAAAACTCCAACTTGGAGTAAAAAAATCCACGGGATCAACACGCGAAAAAATAATTCACTAAGAGAAAAGATTACAAGGTGATTACTGACTCCACGGACTTGACTTCTCTTAACCTCCTATGAATCTCGTGCAATACTCCGGGTTGTCCAGGCCCTCACGTTCGAATCCACGAACGCCACGTTACGAATCCACGAAACGCCTCTACTCCGAATCCACGAAGCTCACAATCCGAATCCACGAACTACCGTCAATCACGCCGAATCCACGACGCCATCATGAAGAACATCATGTGTATGGTGATCCTTCGCTTAGAGTATCGATGAAAATAGGGAAGAGAACTCCAAGCGAAGCGAAGATCAAATCGACATATAGATATGAAATTCCAATATCTCGATTTGATCTTAAAGAGGCTAATATGTAGAAAATAGGTTTTTGATGAAATCCAAACCTCTAAGATTTCTCAAACATGTATTCTCGTGATGCTTAATCAGTTAGAGAACCCCAATAGCTTATTTATAGGCTTTAGAATTAAACGGAGTCGGATTAGAAAGTTTTTTTCCGAAATTTGCATTATGTACCGGTACACGTGAGGCTGTCACCGGTATACGATGACGGAACAAAAAATCTTACATTGTGTAACGGTACATGTTGATGGTTGTACCCATACACAGTTTGTAACCGGTAACACGTTGATGGTTGTACCCGTACACAGTTTGTAATCGGTAACACTTTCAATGTGTACCCGTACACAGTGTAGTTTTCAGATTTTTTTCACGTTTCGGGTTTCGCAAAGTTCCAATACACTTTCTAATCCACTAAACTTTGATTATATGATTCTAATGCCTATAATTAAGTATGAATCACCATAACATGAAGTAAAACTTTACCTTAGCATCGTAATTCACGTCGTGAGTTATTTTCCAATCTCTTCGAAGTCTTGGATTCTTCGATCTTCAACGATACGCATCGATCCTTCAAGACTCCGACTTATTTCACGAAACTTGCCAACACACAAGACTTAACAGTAAGTACCTTACCTACTCGGCACTTGATTTATCCCGTGAGTATAGATTTCGTGTGATTTGGAATCAATGCATGAGATTCAATATATGAGATTGTGAATGTGCACTGGTCACTAATCATGGAAAGGGGTAGTCAACAAACCTCAATACCTCCATAGATTTCCTGTAATTGGTTACTATGATAGTACTAGGTGACCCCCAAGAAATTGGTCAAATGAGGAATTAGCGGTTACTGTGATGGCAGAGGGGATGCGGTTGAGGGATTTGGACGAGCAAATTAACTCCCTGGAAGAGAGGATGCATGTACTTACCCATGATTACCAGGAAAAGATTAAGGTGTTAACTAATCAAATCTCGGAGGTTAGAGAGGTAGAGCAGTAGCACTAGGAGGCCCTACAATTAGAAGCGGCAAGGCGACATGAAACTATGCTCAAGGATAGTGCAAACAGGCATGGGGAGTTGCTCAAATTACTCTTAGCCATCTATCTTAATTGAAACCCGTGGCCTACATTCCTGCAATGCAAATGGACAACACACAGCTTAACCATTAGTCCGGAGGAAGCATGCCGTTCATAATACACAATAGGAAGGGGAAAGGAATTCTACCAAATCCTTATCGAACCACAGGGCGGAAGGGAGCTGAATGAAGCCTTCTAGGGTAACCTGAGAGGGCAACAACAGCCACATTTCCCCTACCCTAAGCTTGACTTCCCAAACCTCAATGGGGAGGATCCTAGGACGTGGATAGAAAATTGCGAGCAGTACTTCGATATTTTTTAGATTCCCAGTGGTTAAGTATAGCGACCACACACTTAATAGTGAGGGCGAAGACTTGGAAACATGGCTACTTTATCAACAGGAATTGAATCACTTGGGATGAGTTCACTGAGGCTATTAGTAAGAGGTTTGCTCAAGCTTGTGAAAGATATCTAATTCGAGAGTTTACCAATCTAAAGCAAATTGGAACAGTGAAAGTTTACAAGGAAGGAGCTGAGAACCAAACTACTGTATTATAATCCCCACTTGACAGAGAAACATTTTT
>NW_017892679.1:0-2685 GCF_001540865.1 Ananas comosus | reverse complement strand
CATAGTTCTCATTCATCATATTATGCAAGTTGTACTCACAATCATGCATTATCACATTTTCATCATTACTTTACCCTAAAATGCATGCAACAATATATATACACATGCTCAAATGAATGACACATTAGGCTTAGAGGGAAGTTCAACGAGTTTGAGAAGCACCACCCACCTCGTAGGCTCTCAAAGGTGCTCCGATGATTTTTCTTGGGATTTTTAGACTTCTCGTTCTTTACCTGCGGCAAAACGAAGCCAAATTAGGTCATTTTGCCCATAACTTTACATTGGCTTTTCGTAACGTTAATCCGAGCACACCAACGCGTCGGAAATACCCCCAATTAGGTTTCTAGAGGGTTAATTGCACTTAGTAATCCTTATGAGCAAAAGCCCCAATTTGGGTGCCCTAGCTCCATAGCATCATCAAATCTAGGGTTTGATCTCAATGGGAAGTAAAAGTAGCTTCATCATACTCTAAAAAGTTCATTAGAACCATTCCTAACACATTCCAAACCCTAGTTTGGATTTCACCATTAGAGGGGATGAAGCTCTCCTTCAAGCTTCACCTCCAACACCAAACTCATGGTCATGATCTCAAAAGAAACAAAAGAAAAGCTTCAAATACTCAAATGGTTCCATAAAACCCATTTTAAGCTTAATCCAAACCCTAAATTAGGTTCTACCATAATTAGGGTTTAAATCTTACCTTATAAGCTCTCCTTTTCCAAGCTAGAGATGAGGGAGAGGGAGTTTCTTCACTTCCTCTTCTTCTTCTCCTTTTTCTTCTTCTTCTTTTCCTTCATTTTCCTTCTCTTCTTCTTCTCCTTCTTGTCTTCTAGAGAGAGAAAGAGAGATAAGAGGGAATGAGAGGGGGAGAATGAGAGAAAATCTCATTAGGCCCCATAACATAGCTATTGGGTTGCCAAAATGCAAATAAACCCCTCAACTATTACTCTTTCACACAGCCTGGACTGGGCTGATCGTGCAGGCGGGGACCGGTCTCTCCTTCAGGGACCGGTTCCCGAAGGCTCTCCCCGCGCAGCCAGAGCTGCTGCGCACAGGGCAACCGGTCCCTCTTTGGGGGACCGGTCTCTCGGGGACCGGTCTCTCAGGCAAGGATCGGTTCCCGAGAGCTAGTTTCCCAGGACTTAGCCGATTTTTCGGCTGTCTCATTTCTTACGCGTTCGGGGACCGATCTCTCCCAGTAGGGACCGGTCCCCGAGAGCTGAAAATCTGCAGTTTTGCATAATTTGATTCTTTAGCTCTCGAAAACCTTCCACAATGCACTTTTGATCGTTTTAACACCTTCGGACTTTCCGAAGTGTACCATCCTCGCACTTTGGTCAATTTGACTAAAGTTCGATATTTATTTTCCGAATTTTCGGTATATTACACCTTTCCTCAAATCAATTTATAAACCAATAAAATTCAAGCACCAAAAATCATGTAAACATGTAATGCAATGAATAAAATTATGCAATAAGCACCTATCAAAGCATTACACTAAAGATCAAAAATGACTAAGACGAGGAGCAAGGAAAGATATCAACTTTCCGAATCCAAACTTGTCGGATTTTGTGTTGCCTTGGCTTGTTGACGTTCGGCATTGCTTGTTTTGACTTTGGATCAACCGTTGATCGCTTCGTTGATGGTGGCTTTGGTCGAGCTTGACATTGTGTGTTGGAGCTCCGATTCCCTCGAGGTACTCGACTTAATTGTTTTTCTTTTGAATCTCGTGGGGAGAATCGAGTAGTAGAGGGTGCCGTTTGAGGTTTAGACATTGCCGATTGATTCTTCTTTTCCTTATTTGGGCAATTCCTTTTAATGTGTCCTTTCTTGCCACATTTATGACACACCTTCTCTTTCGAAGTTGTTGAGACTTTAAAAGTTGAATTTGAATCCTTCTCAACATATGTCCGTTCATATCCGAGTCCAAGCTTGTTCGTTTGACCTAATCCGAGATTATTGATCTTAGTTTTTTTTGATCCGGCTTTAAGAGATCGTATTTTAATGTTGGATTGAAGTTGACGAAACTTGATTGGTCAGTGACTCTGTTGGATGTTTCCGATTCATTGAATTAGTTGCTCCAAAAATCCAAACCTCTCTGTCTTTATATGAAATCTGATCAGTTTAATTCCGCTCTCATTACAGCTTCTCTTGGGAGGTCCGGCACTCATTTCTTCAGTTAATCCCTCTTCCTCTCTCAAGAGCCTTATTCAAAAGTTCTATCGCGTGTTGTTTTTCCTCCTTCTAAGTTCCACACAACGTACGTCTCAATTCTTAATTTTGAATATTTAGCCTTCTTCTTGGACTTGTCATATGGAAAGCTCTGATTGTACTGCTTCCGCATATGTCGTGTCGTCGTTTCGATTCTCCTCACTTCGCCCATTGTGCTCGAAGACATCCTGTGAGGAAGAGAAAATATGGAATTGTAGCAATAGAGGGAATAAACACAAACAACGTTAGACGAAGGTAAGATAGCATGTAAGCAATAGGGCAGGTTTTCCATTCTTTTCTTCGATCACATCAGCTTGAATCACTCGACGATTGTATCATCACTACGTCTTTGCTTGCAATTGCCTTTTCATTACGTTATATTGATTATCTTTTGAGGCCACAATCCGTTGCGAGTGTGACCGTGCCTTTTGCACTTGAAGCACGGATCTTTCATTCCTCTCTTTTTTCTTCTTT
>NW_017892678.1:0-2717 GCF_001540865.1 Ananas comosus | reverse complement strand
GTTAATATGTTGCGGGAAACATTTCTAGTGAGATGGTAGGAAATCAAGTTTCATTCTTTCGATTTGACTTAGATTAAAGCACATTGTCTCTCTCTACTATATAGAGTAAATTTTCTTGATGCATAACATATGAGTTCTAAGCATTCAAAAATTCTCATAAATGCTACTAAACATGAATATGCATGAACTTATGGTAAATGAAAGCATTTAACCGCATAGGAGGAATTTCCTCCCATTTCAAAGAAGCCAAACTCATCGATGACAACGAAACCCCTCGTTTGCTCCAACGAGGGTGTCCTCTAGTCTCCTAATACCCTAAAGATGTAGGAACAAGCGTTACTCGAATGAAACGAACAATCAATAGCTCAAACATTAACCATCTCATACTAAGGGTAAATACTCACCTCTTATGGAAAATCTTTTCACAAGCTCAAAAAGGAGGTTAGAACCCTTCCAATCCAATCTAGAGGAAGGTTCTAATTCAAGGAATCAAGCCTCAAATGCCCTAAAACGAAGGATCAAAGGGAGAAATCGAGTCTCTAACCTCTCAAGAAGCTCCAAACTTAGCTCCAATCCAAGTGATGTTGAAGATCTCCGCAGCCACTAGCTCCTCTCCAAGCTCTAAGCCATCAACAATGGTGGAGAAGCCACCAAGATGCAATAGAGGAGACAAAACCCAATAAAAACCAAACAAAAGGAGTAAAAATACAAAGGAAGGGAGAGAGAGCTCCTCCTACCTCAACTCCTGCTGGTCTCAGCACAGGGGAGGCCCTAAGGGGCGTGGGGTGCACTTATAGAAGTGCTACAAACGCAAAAAAGCACCCTGCAGTTCAAACTGCTCAAAATCTGCCACCTTGTACCGGTACACGGGCCCTTGTACCGATACAGGGCCCACGAAACTGCCAAACACGAGCTGCGGGTCTGCTGGAAAACTGCCCTTGTACCGGTACAAGACCAGCCTTGTACCGGTACAACCATCAGCCCTGTACCAGTACAGCCATCAACCTTGTACCGGTACAGCACCCTGCTGAGGCTAACCCGAGAGCTGTCTAATGAATCCAATTTTTGGATTTTGGTACCAAGCTTAAAACCACAATTCTCGGGATGCGAGCCATAGGTCGGAACACTGTCTACGGCCTTCCAGAAAGTCTGAAAATGCTCGACACACAGATCAAACACTCGAACCTCGCAATTTGCAAAGGTCCAGTGTGTTACATCCCTTCTGACCCCGTAGGCTTCTCGATACCGCACGAGCAAGTATAAGTCGCGTAGGCCAACTCCGGAGTGCCGGCTTGTAGGGAGCGACCCTCACAAGCATGTCCGAATGAGCCCAAACGGCAAGCAAGCGTAATCAACGTCTCAAGAGTCCAATCATCATGTCTCTAACATTGTAATAGCCACTAGCATCCAATGATCTAGTTCTATAACTCAATGTGAAGTTCCAACATTCACTAGGTCTAGTGCCCCTTTATGATACTAAGGCATTTCTATGTTCAAGCATGTTCCAATTCTGAAACTCTCAATGGCCCTATCCACTAGGTTCACCATAACCCGAGCTCAATGCCGCTTTATGACATTAGCTCCCAAACTCACATGTCATTGACCTTGGTTTACTAAGTCCATATGTATTCTAAGCCTAATGCCTCTTCATGATATTAGCTTACTATGTCAAATCCAAGCCCGATGTCTCTTTATAACATTAGCTTACCATATCATATAATAGGTTAATACGCATGCCCCCTAACGTGACCCACATTGCTAACATGTTCCTAGCATGTATTCCACAATGCATATAAATATTAACATGCATCTATTCACTAGCATAAGGTTTCAATGCGTCCGTATGCAACTATCAACTTAGCATAGTTCTCGTAGTGCTAGCATGCACATGCAACTCACATATCATTCAAGGCTAATGCCCCTTTATGACATTAGCTTAATATGTAATATACCGAACTTCTAATTCATGAAGTTACGATGTATGTTAGCTTAGAAAGCCATTGGAATCATTCCGGTGAAGTTCGGGAGCATTCGGGTGCTTCGGTGCGCATACGGCACGAAAACGGGACCCGAAAGGCTATGTTGGACCATGGACTAAATCCGGCATTAGCGTGGATGAAAAGATGATGAAAACATGCTTGAAAACATGTTTGGAGAGTCTCGGTTCGATTTGAAAAGAAACGGAGGTCAAACGAGCGAAAACGAGCGAAAACGGAGTGTAAATGGCTGAAAATGCTGAAAAATTGGCTAAGTCTGGAATTCTGGCCTTTCGGGGACCGGTCTCTCACGCAAAGACCGGTCCCAGAACCCCTAAAATGCCAGTTTGGGCTGATGGCAATGTTGTAAATGGGGAAGTTGGTTAATGTATTGGGCTCCTTCTTTTTCCCTCTTACACTACACACCACACATAATGTTTGAGAGAGAAACTCCTCCCTCTTCAGAATGCTCTCTCCTCTTCTCTAGAAGTGATCAAAAAGGAGGAGATTGGATTGAAAGGAGACAAGGAGATGGAGCTTCATCTCTTTCATCTTCTTCCTTGAGTTTGAAGCTTAGATGAGGTAAGCTTCTTGAAGCTTCTAATTGTAATGCTTCATGGCTATGATTATATGCCTAAAGCAGGATTTAGTGAACCCATTGATTGCTAAACAATAAATGTTTATGCTTGATTCATGTGAGATGAATTGGAGTATTTTCATAATTGCATCTAGGCTCCAAAA
>NW_017892677.1:1715-2718 GCF_001540865.1 Ananas comosus | reverse complement strand
TCCAAGGTGGAGATGTGACTAGATCTCAAGTATATGCATTGAGGTGGGTCGAACTAGATCCTAAATATATGTGTTAAGACCTAGTCGATATTAAACTCTGTATTATAGTCTAATTGGCTCTAAGTATATGTCTTAGAGTCCGATTATATTCACCTTGGTTGTATATTTCAGGGTGGAGATGTGACCAGACCTCAAGTATATGTATTGAGGTGGGTCGAATTTGATATTATCCGAGAGTGGCTAATTCCTAGTGTATGTATCAGGATTAGTCGAGTTTTCACTCTAGTTATATGTGCTAGAATGAAGATCTGACTAAGCTCTAAGTATATGTATTAGAGCTCGATCGGGTAAGGATTTCACTCTAGGTATATGTGCTAGAGCAAAAGGCTGGCTAGACCCTAAGTATATGGGTTAGAACTAGTCGAGCATGATTTGACTTCCACTCTAGGTATATGTGCTAGAGCAAAAGACTGACTAGACCCTAAGTATATGGGTTAGGGTTAGTCGATCATGATTTGACTTCCACTCTAGGTATATGTGCTAGAGCAGAAGGCTGACTAGACCCTAAGTATATGTGTTAGGGTTAGTCGGATGAACTCTAAGTATATATGTTAGAGTTCGAATAAACTTGATATCATTTGATTGAATTCTAAGTATATGACTTAGAACTTTGTCGATTTGGAGATATTTTGCCTTAGTTATATGTGCTAAGGCGATTGACTTAGCCCTAAGTATATGTATTAGGAGTAGTCGATATTTAATTTTCACTCTAGGTATATATGCTAGAGTAGAAAAGGTCCATGATGAACTTGGATATTGGCTCATGAGATTTGAGTATTGGCTCACGAGATTTGGTTCATGAATTTGGATATAGTTCATGAATTTGGCGTATGGACTCGGTTCATGAACTTGGATATGGTTCATGAGTTTGGTGTATGGATTTGGTTCATGAACTTTGATATGGTTCATGGGTTTGGTGTATGGATTTGGTTCATGAACTTGG
>NW_017892677.1:0-1690 GCF_001540865.1 Ananas comosus | reverse complement strand
TACTATCCGAGCTGTGCGAGTCTAGAGTTTTTTTTTTTTTTTTCTATTACTATTATTTTGTTTTATTTTTTACTATTTTATTTATAAATAGAACCTAGCGGCAGAAGCACTATCCGATCTAGGTTAAACTGTATTTGGCCCAGCGGCAGAAGCACTATCCGAACTGGGCTCAAGCCAATTAATTTGGCCCAGCGGCAGAAGCACTATCCGAGCTGGGCTCAAGCCAATTAATTTGGCCCAGCGGCAGAAGCACTATCCGAGCTGGGCCCAAGCCAAATAATTTAGCCCAGCGGCAGAAGCACTATCCGAACTGGGCCCAAGCCAATTAATTTGGCCCAACGGCAGAAGCACTATCCGAACTGGGCTCAAGCCAATTAATTTGGCCAAGCGGCAGAAGCACTATCCGAACTGGGCTCAAGCCAATTAATTTAGCCCAGCGGCAGAAGCACTATCCGAACTGGGCCCAAGCCAAATTAATTTAGCCCAGCGGCAGAAGCACTATCCGAACTGGGCTCAAGCTAAATTAATTTAGCCCAGCGGCAGAAGCACTATCCGAACTGGGCCCAAGCCAATTAATTTGGCCCAACGGCAGAAGCACTATCCGAACTGGGCTCAAGCCAATTAATTTGGCCAAGCGGCAGAAGCACTATCCGAACTAGGCTTAAGATAAGTTAATTTGGCCCAGAGGCAGAAGCACTATCCGAACTGTGCTCAAGCTAAATTAATTTGGCCCAGCGGCAGAAGCATTATCCGAACTGCGATCAAACGGTTTGGTATTACTGTTGAGTTTAGCCTACTATTCGGCTAGTTCAGATTAGGTATTCAGATGAACTTGGTAACTTCTGTAATTGGCTAGGCTTAGTTTGATGTTCCATCAAACTGAACTTGGCTTCGCACTACGCTAGGTTCGACTTGACTTGACCCAGGCCAGACTTAGTTTAGTATTACCCAAACTGAATTTGGCTTCGCCTAGGCTAGGTTCGACTTGGCTTGGCCTAGGGCAGACTTGGTTTAGTATTACCTAAGCTGAATTTGGCTTCGCCTAGGCTAGGTTCGACTTGGCTTGGCTTAGAGCAGACTTGGTTTAGTATTACCTAAACTGAACTTGAACTTGGCTTCGCTTAGGCTAGGCTGAGCTTGGATTCACCTAGGCTAGGCTTGGCTCGGCCTTTACGAAGACGGCCGCACAATCAAATCGGTTCGAGGTTCGTCGTCACGTCATTTGCATGCTCGTGTAGATCTTTCGTCGGTGTTGGAGAGACGGGCGTCTAGTGAATACGAGCGCACAATATAGTAATGATCCATTGCCGGATTTGATCGGGTCAACCTATCACGAAGACGGTCGTGTTGATCAAACCGACAAAGAAATCGCTACTATACTTTTGCACGTATACATCAATCCGCCGTCGTTGGAGAAGAAGAAGAAAGAGGAGGTCATGAGGCCTCCTCGCACACCGTTGTTGTCGTCGAAGTCGTCACAGCCGCTGTTGTCGAAGTCGTCGTCGTCATCGCGCCGCCGCAAAATGAAAGAGACGACTTTCTTTCTTTGTTCTTTTGTGTACGGATTGGGGGGTGTGCTCACAGCACACCCCCTCCGTTTGTTGCTGATGCACGGCAGGAGAAGGGGAGGATGAACAAAAGATTTTATTTTTCTTTTTCTTTTTTTTTTTCTTCTTTTCTTTTTTTTTTT
>NW_017892676.1:1674-2718 GCF_001540865.1 Ananas comosus | reverse complement strand
AATGTGAAATTCTTGCTGAAACAGGAAATAGTAGTAAAATTTTGGGGCTTAAAATAGAAGTTTTAATTTAGAGCTCTTCAGGCTGCAAAAGAATTGTTGAAAGAATTTTTATATCATGCTTCAAGCAAATATTTTATATAACAATACTACACCCTACTACAACATGGCGAAATAGACCCTTAGTGCGACTTACAAAAACATGCTTCCACTATAAACTCAATCAATGTGAAAGCAATGTGTCAAACACCTTAAGTGCTCCAAGAGACAATGCATAAGCTTAGAAATTACAAAGCTATAATGCTCCAAAGAAAAAAGGAAAATTAACAGTATCTAATTACACCGTCTCTCCCTTCCACAGAAGCACGCAAAGAACAACTTCTACAGTAGCAAAACATAAAAATCAAAATCACAAGTGGAGCAAAAAGTGACTCTTACCAGCTTCAAGGCTCTATCGAGCTTCACCACCTTCGGAGGCGCTTTCGCGCTCGATTCCGCGGGCATTGTTCGGGTATTTGAGATCACAATCAAACAACGACGAGATCAAAACCCTGGAGATTTGGAATTCGAAAAATTAGGGCCGTAAAATCAACTAGGGAGAAAAGATAAAAGAGAAACCCTAACCCTAATTCTCCAAACCCATGAATAGAGTACCTAATAATCGGTAGTGGGGCTTTTCCTACATGTATCGGGGCAAAAGGGTTTCTAATTGGAAAAATCCTATTTCTATTCGTTATTTGTCTTTGTTTGTTGGAGAATTTGCGTATATATCCTTACAAATATTAAGCATTGCAGAGTTATCTTTTCCTAATGTTAATAATATCACTAACTTCAGCAAAGCTAAAATTATAATCTACAATACCTAGTTGGCATTTTGACCAAGAGATATTCGCTAAATTAACTATTAAATTTAAAAATGTAATCAGTTTAATTGCCTTGACTACATATCTAATTACATTCTAGTTAAACTAATTTGTATTCTATGTTAAACCAAGTTGAAATGGAAAATAAATATTACATATGATGATTTGTATTAGTTTCAAATTA
>NW_017892676.1:0-365 GCF_001540865.1 Ananas comosus | reverse complement strand
ATGTGGCTCTAGATATAGGTTCCCCATAAAAGAACCAATTATCATAATTAGGACTAATTCCATTGCAAATCAGGTGATCGCGTACAACTTCCCGAGTCCAACTATAGGAATTTGTGTATTTCATACAAGGACATGAAATCCTCCCATCCTCTCATGCATTTTTAAAAGCAAAATCCACAAAATCATTCGCTCCTTTGTAATATTCATATGTCCATCTACTCTTTTTTATCCAACTTTTATCCATTGCAGTACTAATCAAGTTGTAAAGTCAACCCATCAAATAAAGAAAGCTCATAATTATAAAAGATAATGTAGATCAAACAAATAATTGGTAAAAGTAATGGTGACCCAGTCAAATACATCTG
>NW_017892675.1:0-2745 GCF_001540865.1 Ananas comosus | reverse complement strand
TGTAGATGTGGTTTCATTTCTTCATTTCGATCTGTTTTTTTCTTTAGTATTCATCATGTTATAGACAGAGATCATGTTTTTACCACCAGAGATCATGTGACCATTTTGGGATTTGGAGAGCGGTTTTTCATTTATAGCTCTCCATCTGGTGGATCGTTGAGTAGGAGCTTCCTTCGATCGAGCTTCGTTGAGGGAAGGGCGCTAGGGACCGGAGTGGGACGCACCTTCCGAGACTTTTTGTAGCTCTTTTTCTCCCGCACTCTTAATATTAAATATCAAGGATCACCCGTTAATAACTGGAGTCGAGTTACGAGGTGATCCGGGGTTTTCTTTTCCCATTCATTGCTGTATATCATTATACGTTATTTATCGCTTGTGTTTTGACGACTTTCTTTCGTATTTCCTTTACGATATGATGATACAGAGGTTATTCGTACTACAGTACCACTACATGTAGATGCGATAGTATTCCATTATATAGGTTACGTGGGATTATACGGAGTTGTATTACTTGTTCATTTGGAGCGTTATGGTATACGGTTTTATATTCCTCATGCGGGATAGTTCTATTGGGTCATATGATGCTACGTTACGTACTTTGGCCGTTCACATGATATATGGGGTAACGATACAGTACTCGTACAGTGGATTAGAGTGATGATTCGGATAGATCATCGCTAATAAGTAAGAGTTGTGGCATAGAACTTTACTCGCTCTGATATCATTAGTTGCTAGATATTTCACTTCTTCTATTTGTTCTATTACTTGCTTTACTTCCGCTTTTATTGTAGACGCCTTATATGTGTAGACATATTGCGGGTCTGGGCACGCTACCGGAAGAGCCTCCGCCGGTCCCGGGGCGTGACACTGCCACAGGCTTAGGCGACACAAGCCCGACTACCTTGTGTAGGTCCTTAATTAGAAATGAAAATCGACACGGAGTCATATAAGTAATAATCACTACTAGACAGTTCATAGTAGTTGGATTTATTGGGCATTTGGACATATAGTATACTTGATAGTATTGCTTATTGCATTATAGCATACATGTTTGCCATATTGGAGCATACTAGTCATGTATTGGCATATTGGACCATGATAGAATAGATGTACACCATATTGACATCATGTATGTTTGTGGCATCATAGATTAGCATTTCATTACATGCTTTTTATATCGTAGCTTACTAGTAGTTCTTTTATCTACTTATGCTTTTGGGCCTAGTGGTGCATTTTGCTCAGGTCAGTAATTGTCCACTGAGAACTATAAATTATAGTTCTCACGCCCCCTGTTTTATGTTTTCTTTCATAGCCTTCCACTCCCTGAGAGGCTAGGGACCGCGGCAAGGGTGTCGCTTCGAGCTAGCGAGCGAGGAGTCTTGCTAGGTGGATCATTTTCTCCTTTTTGTTTTAGTTGGAGAGAATGAGAGCGTTTGTACCCTACATAGAGACCACCATTTTGGATATTGTAGTGCTTGTATTTGAGACAGTTTGATGTATTCACTCCATGTTTTATCTTAGTTGTTAGTTTCCTTTCTCTCTACTTGTTGTTAGAATTTAGCTGCTACTTGCTCTGATATTTCTAAATATTCTTTATCTTTGCTTTATTCTACTCTATTGTTGTAGACGCCTTATATGTGCAGGCATATGGCGGGTCTGGGCATGCTACCGGGAGGGCCTCCGCCAGTCCCGGGGCGTGACAATAGGTCAAAGGACCAGTCACACTACTGCAACAATTGAGTAAGTCATTGACGAGTGAGTGGATATCCAAGTGACTTCTTGCGTTGGTCATGCTCGGTACCCTTGTTCTCTAACAACTCGCTTCATTGTCCCCACACTGTCGACTCGAGACTCGTCTATGCAGAAAGGGAAGCAACCTATGCACCAATCTCACCGGATCAATCACCATCCTCGTGATGATCCATTGATCGGGAGCATTTAGGAATTAACCACCAATGACCAATGTCTCAAATTCTCAACACTTGAGAATATATGTCATCATCTTATTAATTCCTTGGACGATTCATGGACACATACACAACATGAATGGAAATAAGTACCCAAAATTTATTCATAATATTTTAAAGTCAAATACAAATTTATGTCGTATAAAGACTACATGTGTCGACCTGATTGGCTTCTAGGGCATACATGTAACGTATCACTTCCCCGTAAGAATGTGCCGAGTTCCGTTGAAAACGAGCGGAATGCGGAGTTGGACAAGTTAGAACGAGCCACAATGGGTTCTAAGACCTTTAGGGCCATTGTATAGGGTATATGGACCCATGAGAGCAAGCCTACGAAAATCTGGCTAAGTACCAGAAGTTGTGCTCTCGGGGTCCGGACCCTAGCAGCAGGGTCCGGAACCCGTACGCGTGAAATGCCCTGCGCGGGCAAGCTGAGTAGGGATTTGCTCTCGGGGTCCGGACCCTAGCTGCAGGGTCTGAACCCCGTACGCGAAATCTACCCAGAGTGGGCTGTCTGGCTGAGGTAATGCTCTCGGGGTCCGGACCTTACCTTCAGGGTCCGGATGTCACGCCCCGGGACCGGCGGAGGCCGTCCCGGTAGCGTGCCCAGACCCGCCATATGTCTACACATATAAGGCGTCTACAAGAAGCGGAAGTAAAAGCAAGAAATGGAACAAATAAAAGAAGTGAAATAACAAGCAACTAATGATATCAGAGTGAGTAAAGTTCTAACATCTACACCAAGGTAAGGAAGTAAAGCTAGACAATAAAAAGAGTC
>NW_017892674.1:0-2770 GCF_001540865.1 Ananas comosus | reverse complement strand
AGAGATAGCGGTACCCTGAGTCGGCCTTTACTTAGGGATGTAAGAAAATGAAAAGAATCAAGTTGTAATAATTTGTAATAAAAGCTAGATTGTATTTGGAAGTTAAATGTAATAAGTAATTGTGATGTAAAATGTATCTAGTGAATATGAATGCTTGTAATAGCAAGTAGATTATGTTTTTGATACTTCCTTATGCAATCCTTGATTGAAATGTGTTCCTGGTTGGAGCTTTGTACATTGTATTGATTGCGACGCCTTGAATGTACAGGGGAGACTCTGTCCGCGGTACAGGAAAAACCCTGTCCGTTCAGCGGTCTGTCGGCGTGCCCGAAACCGACCAAATAGGCGGGCTCGGGGCGTGACAGTGTCTCTCACAACAGAGATTATATGCTCACGCAAGAAGATTTACAGAAAAAAGTTGAAAAAAACTAATCATCTACAAGTTTGGGACCACATAAGTAAGACTAAATCAAACTAAGTAACTTAAATTATCTTACAAGAACCATACTAGATTATCATTGCATTGTCACCTAATGCAATTCGGAGCCGCTGTCCCCATGTCAAAGGTCTAGCTCCAGAAGTTCTACCTGTCAAAAATGATCAACAACAGCTCGTTGAATCAGCTTGATCGCAACCACAAAATATTTAACAAATTTAAAATTCACAAACCTCTCAGATGTTCTTGGAGGGTCCCTTCAGCCATTTACTCATAAACAAGTCCGAGGATCCCTTCAGCCATGTACTCATAAACAAGTCCCAGGTAGTCTCCATCCTTACAGTAGCCAATCAGCGAAACCAGGTTCTTGTGATGAACCCTTGTTAAGTGCTGGGTCTGTAATAGAATTCAGAATGCTATCAGGTGTGTATTAAGAAGCATCTGAGTTTGAGGAGACTGTATGCCAACAGTAATCTTGCACCAACACAATAAATAAAGAAATCTCAAAATTCTTCCACTAAGTTATGCAGAGCAGAAGAGATGACGGTTAATATGCTCCAACTATACGAAACTATTAGTTTACTGTAATAGATTAACAATAATAAGATGTAGACCCAACCTAAATGATTGCAGATTATAGACATCGCAGTCATTAGATAGGAAATAGATGATCAAAACCATATTAAACCTAAACAAAGCCCGAAAAGACAGCTGAATTTCAACTTGTGTAAACCATACCAATAATATTCATGTTGGTTCAATTAGGTTTCGTTTGCTATTCTTTTGGTTTCATGACATATTCAGTTTAGTTTGATCCTTTTTTGAACCAAAAACCTGAGCTAAGTTGATTGAAATAGATTACCTCACAGAGAAATTCTTTTACTCCTTGATGAGATGACTGAGAGCGCATCTTCACCGCAACTTGAGTACCATTCTCCAAGAAGCCATCATAGACCTTCCCGAATCCTCCTCTGCCTATTTCTCGCTCAAAGTAATTCGTTATTATCTCTAACTCCGTGTACGTGAACTGCCTGTTCTCAAATTGCAACAAATGGTCCTCATTGTTGTTGTCCCTTCTCGGCGGCTTCACAGATGTAAGGTATCGGACTTCTAAAATTATGAAGTTACGATATACATTTGGTTGGAAAGCCATTTGAATGGTTCCGGTGAGGTTACTGTGGAATGTAATATACCGGATTTTAAATATAAAAATAAAAATAAATAAAAATAGTATGAGATACTATTTTTATTGGATTTAGAGGAGTAAAACATAAGTCAGAAGTGACTTGTGCTGAAATCGGAATGAAAACAGAAGATTTAGAATTTTCTGTGAGAGACAGGGCAGATAAATTAGCAGAAAATGCACAGTATCAGAAAATTATGAAAACTGGAGGATAAGTCAAAAATATTTTTATGAGGCTAGATTTAAAGTCTCATATTATTCTGACACCCGTAGAGTGAGAAATAAAATTCGAAAGCTATCTGATAAAGATTACAGTTCGGTACAGTTTTCAGTGATCAAACGGGGTCGAAACTGAAAACTTAAGATATATTCTTACTCAGCACGTTAAACCGAGCCTGCCTGTCAAATTTGAGCCCAAACGGACATTTAGAAGGGCTCCGACTGTTCCGAACTGCTAAAACTGCCCGTAGGTGAATAGTGTTTTGGGGTGTAATGTATAAAGAAGCCTTTTGCTTCTTCCTCAGCCGACCACACCCATGGCCACACACACGCACGCATGGAGGGGGGATGAGAAACCCTCCTTTCTCTCTCTAAAGATCTCTCTCATCTCTCCAAATCTCTCGCTCAAATTCGTGGCATTGGTGGAGAAGATGCTTGCGAACGCGTTGGAGGCGACGGATCGAGCTTTCGTGCGTCCGTTGGAGCGGCATGTTTTCGTCGCGGCAGTCACATTGTGGTAAGATTTTGGGATTTGGCTTAATCCTTAGCTGTAAGTGTTCTAATAGCCTCTAATGAGCATTGTTAGTATGTTGCTATATTTAATTTGAATTATTTAGAGGTTAATTGCATGATTAGGGCTCCGAATGGGGTTTTGTAAAATATATGGGTTTGATCAATTTTTACCCTATGTAAACCTAATTTCTAGGTAAACGAACACGTTGGTGAAGTCGGTTCGGCGATTCGTCGAGCCGTTGCGAAGTTATTAAAGAAATGGATGTTTAGGCTTCGTTTCCGCCTGGAGGGCTGAGGCGACATCGTAAAATCATAAAAATGGATTTGAAGCACCGTGGCACATAACCGAAGACCTTTAATTTTCGGATCGTGGATTGGAGGCCGTTCGGGTGGTCGCGCGAGAGATCGGGCCAAACCGG
>NW_017892673.1:0-2775 GCF_001540865.1 Ananas comosus | reverse complement strand
AAACCCTAATTTCAAAATCCTATTTCCGTGCCCTAGCATGGCAACGGGGAAGAAATCTGTGCGTGCGAGCTTCAATTGCGCAGCTCGAACCTTCCTAGTTCCATTAGGTCTATTCGCAACCATCTCATAAAATCATAAAACCCCCAAACCTTAGAAAACACCATTAAAGCGTTCGAGCTTACCTCTCTTCAAGACTCCAAGCCTTCGAGGGTAGAAGAGAAGAAGACAATCTTCTTCTTCTTCTTAGTTTCTCCTTCTCTTTCTTCTTCTTTCTTTCCCTTTTTCTCCTTCCTCTCTCTTCCTTCTTTCTCTTTTCTTTGTCTTTCTTTCCTAGATGAGAGAGAGGGAAAGTGTTGAAAAGAGAGAGAGAGCAACTGAGAGGGAGAGAGAGGCCCCATGCTCTAATAAAAAGGCATTTTGCAGTAGCCCTCAACTTCTTCATCTTTTGTCAGCCCTCTCTGGGCATGTTTCGCAGTGAGGCCGGTCCCAGATCGGGAAGACCGGTCCCGAAGGCTGCCAATTCTCGAGCAGAGGCGATTCTTCGCGTTCTGGACCGGTCCTTGCCTGAGAGACCGGTCCCCGGGAGACGGTCCTTCGTCCGAGGAGACCGGTTCCCGAAGAGCTGCATTCTCGGGAACTTAGCCAAATTTGCTAAGTCTCGCCGAGGCCAACGTTCCGGTAAAGCCGTCCCTGCCCACAGGCAAGGACCGGTCTCATCAGAGACCTCCGCAACCAGCCTGATGGCCGGTCCCTCCTCTGCCACGGGACCGGTCCCCGAGAGCATTTCTGCTCCAGTGCAAGTTTTGCACTGGTGCTCCCGCGGACCCTTCCTTAATGCACTTTATGCATTAAAACACCTTCAGACTTCCCGAAGCCTACGCACTCGACGAATAGTCGATTCTAATCGAAGTCTAATCCTCGAGTTTCGAGAATTCACTTCCTTACAGCCATCTTGATGCTTTCTTGATAACTATTGTTATAAGCAAACTCCGCCATAGGTAGATGCTGCGACCATCCTCCTTGGAAGTCTATCATACATGCCCGGAGCATATCCTCTAAGGTCTGAATAGTGCGCTCCTACTGTCCATCACTCTGCGGGTGGAAAGCAGTGCTGAAGTCCAATCGAGTGCCAAGGGCGTCCTGCAGACTCCTCCAAAAGTGAGACACAAACTGGGTGTCTCGATCAGATACAATCGAAGTAGGCACTCCGTGAAGCCGCACAATCTCATCAAAGTACACTTGTGTGAGCTTTTCCCCGGTCCAAGTTGTATGAATAGGCACGAAGTGCGCCGACTTCGTCAACCAATCCACGATCACCCAAATAGCATCGTGCCCTGCTTTAGAGCGAGGCAATCCTGTCACGAAATTCATGGTGATCTTCTCTCACTTCCACACAGGTATAGGTAAACTCTGAAGCTTCCCTGTGGGAACTCGGTGTTCTGCTTTCACTTGTTGGCAAGTTAGGCATCTAGCAACGAACTCGCCAACATCCTTTTTCATCCCGGGCCACCAATAAAGTAGTTTCAAGTCCTTGTACATCTTGGTGCCACCCGGATGTATAGCATAGGGCGCTCGGTGCGCTTCTTGAAGAATGTCTTCTTTAATTCCCAAATCCGCCGGAACACAAAGTCGTCCCCGAAAGTGCATCAACCCTCGGTCGTCCACAAGGAAATCGCCGGAGCAACCATCAATCATTTTTCCTCTAATCTTTTACAATCCCTCATCGGTGGCTTGCTTTTCTTTGATTCTATTCAGCAATGTAAGTTGCACTACTAAAGTCATCAGTCTCAAAGGGGTATCAGGAGCCACCACCTCCAACTCCAACCGCCTCATCTGCTCGAACAACGGAGGCTGAGTCACGACATGCATCGCTAAGTTTTTCATCGATTTCCTATTTAGCGCATCTGCCACCACGTTAGCCTTGCCCGGGTGGTAGAGAATAGTAAGATCGTAATCCTTGAGTAGCTCCAACCATCTGCGCTGTCTCAAGTTTAACTCATTCTGAGTGAATAAGTACTTTAAGCTCTTGTGATCCTTATATACTTTGCATCGCTCGCCGTAAAGATAGTGGCGCCATAGCTTCAAAGCAAAGACTACGGCCGCCAACTCCAAGTCATGAGTAGGATAGTTTCTTTCATACTCCTTCAATTGGCGAGAAGCATACGCGATCACCTTGCCGTCCTGTATCAAAACGCAACCCAATCCATTAAAAGAAGCATCACTATAAACCACATACCCTGCGCCAGCGACTGGTAGGGCTAGGATCGGGGCGGTAGTCAATCTTTGCTTCAACTCTTGGAAGCTCCTTTCACACGCATCATTCCAAATGAACTTAACACCTTTATGCGTGAGCCTCGTGAGGGGAGTAGATAACCTTGCAAATCCCTCAACGAACCGTCTATAGTAGCCGGCCAAGCCAAGAAAGCTCCGTATCTCTGTGACACTCGTCGGCCTTGGCTAATCCTTGATAGCCTCAATTTTTCTCGGGTCCACGGCGATGCTTGATCCTGAAATCAAATGTCCAAGAAATTCTACCTCTCGAAGCCAAAATTCGCNGCATTTCTTCAACTTGGCATAAAGCTCTTTTTCCCGAAGTACTTGGAGTACAATCCTCAAATGCTTCTCGTGATCTGCATCACTCCGGGAATAAACCAAGATGTCGTCGATGAACACCACGACTAACCTATCTAGATAAGGCTTAAAGACACGGTTCATTAGATCCATAAAAGCTGCCGGGGCATTAGTAAGCCCAAACGGCATAACTGTGAACTCATA
>NW_017892672.1:0-2780 GCF_001540865.1 Ananas comosus | reverse complement strand
GTCAAAATCGTTACGGAATCGAGGTAAAGTTCGGCTCGTTACGATTTTGGAAAAATTGGAGTAGCCCTGAGTTGAAATTGGGAAGGTTGTAACAACCTTACAGTGTACCTGGTGCAGGTTCGTAGGAAGAGCGGTACGAAACCAGTAAAATTTGTTTTCGCCAAATTATGTTGCTCTTAAATTATAGAATGTTAAAATTATATATTAATAATATTAATAATTCACGCAGTCACGAACGATGCGCATTGAAGATTCCCGTACAAACCAAGCAAAGGAAAAATGGTATTTTGGCCTTAGCCTTATCCACTTAAGCAAACACCCACAAACCATACGCCTTCAGAGTAAGACTAAAGCTAAGGGTTCACCTTACCCTTAAAGGGTTAGTGGAGAAAAATGTTAGGCCGGATCCTACGGCCTAACCTTCAACTTAGGCCTACCTTACCTATAAATAAGCCTAATTTAAATAGTTGGTGCACTGCGTACCGATATTGAGGAGGTGGTACCGGTACCAGGCAAGCAACCGAGAGCAGCTGCTCTCGGGTTTGGACATTTCGGGACTGCGTACGGGTACAGCATCAGGGAGTACAGGTACCCCGCGGTAGACCGAGGATAGCAGCTTTCGGGTTTGGCCTTTGCGTAGAGGCGTACCGGTACGGCATTGAGGCATACCGGTACCCTGCACTGCAAACAGCAGGTTGCAGTCTGTTGTAAATAGCAATTGTTGGGAGGCTTTATTGCAATTGTGGCAGCTTATAAAAGGACCCCACCTCCTCCTCTCTTGTTCACAGCCAGAGAACATCCCCTTCAGTCCATTTTTCTTTCTCTCTCTCTCTAGAAACTCTCTCAAGGGTGGATCTAAGAGGAGGAATTGGTGGAGATTGAAGTTTGAAGGTGGATTTCATCTTCTTCCTTGGTTTGGAGGAGCTTGTAGAGGTAAGCTTCAAACCCTCTTATGGTGGATTTCTAGGGTTTGATTCTTATGCTCTAGAATCGGTTTTAATTGAATCCTTAGATGTTGAATAGATGATTATTGCTTGAGTCATGAAGCTATACAATGGATTCTTGCAACAATTATGATCTAGGGTTCCAAAGTGGGTTTTATTGGAATGAGATCTAAATTTGGGATTGATCTCTTTTATACCTAATTGCTAGGTAATCGAGCGCGTTGGTGAATTCGGTTCGGCGATTCGATGAGTCTGCGCGAGATATTAAAGAAAAGCCTGTTTTTGGCTTCGTTTGCCGCAGTTGAGAGAAATAGGCGGCGGAAAATTACGAAACTTGGAGTCTAGCTTCGTGGCATCACCAGAAGGGGGGGGGTGTCCATCCCGAAGCAGTTGAATTTCCTCCTATGTCCGAGTTGTTTTATTATAGCATATGTTCATATATTGTTATCATACATTATAGGTTATGTTAAGTAATTGCACTTTAATTCCTTGCATGTTTCCATAGTAGATCATATTGTGAGTTGAGCACTTGATTTAGTGGACGCATGAGAATTGGGTCTTGACATGGAATCCTATAGTGCTAAAGAACAAAGGATGAACTTGGACATGTAAATGATCTAAAGAGTGACATTTGGACTAGTGTAGTAGAAATATTATGACATGAACTTAGAAATAGAAAATGATTTTCTGAGTAGTGGCATGTAAACTAGTGTAGTTGGAATACTTAGAACTTGACAACATGAACTTAGGAATGAAAGATGATTTCCTGAGTAGTAGCATGTGAACTAGTGCAGCAGAGGCACTAACTATCCTCGAGTGAGAGGATTTGATCATACTCACATAGTCTGTGAACCTTGGCGTGGTCGCTCCACCCAAGTAGTGAGCTCCGGAGTAGATGTCGCGTTTGGATAACTTGATTACCCAGCAGGCGGTCTTGGGTGTGTGTAGCACAGAGTCTACCCACCGGCGAGATTTGAGATGTGAGTTTGAGTGTAACCTTCGGGTTAGCCGACATGAGATTGGATATGAGACATAGTACTTGATAGTAGGTTTCATTGCTATGTAGATATTTCCTTGATATCATGTATATCATGTAGATTGAGACATAGTTTCATGTTAGTAGAATACATTACTATGTTCATGCATTCATTCTGCTTATTGAGGCATAGTTGTATGTTGTAGATTTCGTTACTATGTATGTCACGCCCCGGGACCGGCAAAGGCCCTCCCGGTAGCGCGCCCAGACCCACCATATGTCAACACATATAAGGCGCCTACAACAACAGCAGAAAATAAAATCAAAGATGATCTACAACTAGAGATATCAGAGCAAGTACACATCTATCATCTATAACAAAAGTAAATAAAGCATAACTAAACCATAAAGGGAAAACATAGAGTTAGACAATAACCATCTCCAAAAGGATACAGAAAAAAAGGTGGTCCCTATACATGGATACAACTCTCAATCTCTCCAAAAAGAAAACAACGAAAGGTAGACCACCTATCAACGCGTCCCTCGATAGCAAGCTAGCTCGAGGTGATACCCTTTCCGCGGTCCCTAGCCTCTCCCGGCGTGGAAGGCTCTGAAATAAGGCATAAAATAGAGGCCGTGAGAACTATAATTTATAGTTCCTAGTGGGTAATTACTGACCTCAGCTCAATGCACCACTAGGCCCCAAAAGAAAAGGGTAAGTCCAAAAAGCAACGATAATAATAATAGATTGCATTTATGAAAGCATAATTAAAATGCTAAGCTACTATGTTGGAATTAAACATGATGTCAATGTATTGTACATTTGCTTAATCAAAATGAAGTATGTCCAGGCATGACTA
>NW_017892671.1:0-2789 GCF_001540865.1 Ananas comosus | reverse complement strand
GGGCCTACACGCTCCAAAACCTCATACGGTCCAATATATCGGGGGCTCAACTTGCCCCGGATTCCAAATCGTCTAATTCCTGGGAACTTGCCCCGGATTTCTGGGAACTTGTTGTACACAATCTCGTTTGAGCCTTGGGCGAACAGGGGAGGTGCTGTCCGTTCGGCGGTCCGCCCGCCGCGCCCGAACCGTGCCAAATCGGTAGCGGTCGCGGGGCGGGGCGTGACAATAGCGATGGCGCCTTTTGAGGCACCATATGGACGTAAGTGTCGTTCTCCTATCCATTAGAGCGACGTGGGCGAGAGGACGACTCTTGGCCCGGACGTAGTGCGGGAGGCGGAAGAGAAGGTTCGCCTTGCCCGTCAACGGTTGGCGACGGCGCAATCTCGGCAAAAGAGTTATGCCGACAAGCGAAGAAAAGATTTAGAGTTTGCGGTTGGAGACCGTATATTTTTAAGAGTGTCGCCAATGCAAGGAGTCAAACGATTCGGGGTCCGTGGGAAGCTAAGTCCCCGTTATGTCGGACCGTTTGAGATATTAGAGCGTGTGGGTGCGGTGGCATACAAGCTCGCACTACCACCGAGACTCGCGGGAGTTCACAATGTTTTCCATGTGTCCAATCTCTGAAAGTATATTCGCAATTCGACACATGTATTGGAGTATGAGCCCGTGGAGCTACGTGAAGATATGTCTTATGAGGAGCACCCGGTGTGCATCCTCGATCGAGAAGTGAGGAAGTTGCGAAGTCGCAAGATTCCGTATGTAAAAGTCCAATGGAGCAACCATGCTGTGCGAGAAGCCACTTGGGAGCTCAAGGAGTCAATGCGGATAGAGTATCCGCATCTATTCGAATCGACGAGATAAGGTATACGTAATTTCGCGGACGAAATTATTTTAAGGGGTGGAGAATGTAATATACCGAAAATTCGAAAAATAAATATCNTTTTCGAGAGCTAAAGGATCAAAATCTGCATTCTGCAGTTTTGAGCTCTCGGGGACCAGTCCCTAGTGGGAAAGACCGGTCCCCGAACGCGTATGAAATGAGACAGCCGAAAAATCGGCTAAGTCCTGAGAAACTAGCTCTCGGGAACCGGTCCCTGCCTGAGAGACCGGTCCCCGAGAGACCGGTCCCCCAAAGAGAGACCGGTTGCCCTGCATGCAGCAGCTCTGCCTGCGCGGGGAGAGCCTTCGGGAACCGGTCCCTGAAGGAGAGACCTGTCCCCGCCTGCGCGAACAGCCCAGTTCGGGCAGTGTATTAAAGTGAAAGTTGAGGGGTTTATTTGCATTTTTGCAACCCAATGGCTATGTATGAAGGCTAATGAGATATTTCTCTCATTTCCTCACCCTCTCACACTCTCTTCTCTCTCTCTCTCTCGCTCTAGAAGACAAAGGAGAAGAAGAAGAAAGGAAGAAAGGAAGGAAAAGAAGAAGAAGAAAGTGGAGAAGAAGCTATTGGAGTGAAGCCACTTCATCTTCTTCATCTCTAGAGAAAGAAATGAGCAAGCTTAGAGGTAAGCTTTGCCTCTTCTTATGTTAAATTCCAAACTAGGGTTTGGATTAGAGCAAGGATGGTTTTTATAGAACCTTTAGAGTATTTGAAGCTTTTCTTTTACTTCTTTAGAGATCAAAACCTAGAAAAGCTCAAAGGTGAGCTTCAACCCACCTCTCATGGTGAAATCCAAACTAGGGTTTGGAATGTGCTAGGAATGGTTTAGATGAACTCTTTAGAGTATATTGAATCTACTTTTGCTTCCCAATGAGATCAAACCCTAGGTTTGATATATGTATTGGAGCTAAGGCACCAAATTGGGGCTTTTGCTCATGGAGATTTCTAAGTGCAATTGACCCTCTAGAAACCTAATTGGGGGTATTTCCGACGCGTTGGTGCGCTCGGAATGGCATTACGAAAAGTGTATGTAAAGTTATGGCCAAATAAGCCTAATTTGGCTTCGTTATGCCGCAGGTAGTGAACCGAGTGTCTAAAAATCCCAAGAAAATCGTCGGAGTACCTAAAGAGACCTACAAGGTTGGTGGTGCTTCTCAAATTTGTTGAACTTCCCTCTATGCCTAATGTGTCATTCAATTGAGCATATGTATTTACATTGTTGCATGCATTTAGGGTAAAGTAATGATGAAAATGTGACGTTGCATGATTGTGAGTACAACTTGCATAATGTGATGGTTGAGAACCCTATGAATGTCGAAACCCTATATATGTATGCATGAGAGAAAATGTGAGTACCCAAGTGAGGTGAAAGAACAGAGTGACACAATGAGACATAGATCGAGTGGCATTTGGTAATGTAAAGTAAAGTGACACTAGAGATAGTGTGAGGCAAAGAACTAATGTGATGGAAAGAATAATGCTAATGACTAAAGTGGAAACAAAGTAGGATGTAAAGAACAAGAATGCTAAAGATAGCCAAAAGTAAGGAAATGTAAAGAACATGATTGCTAGAGTGGCAACATAAAGTGATGTAAAGAACACTAAAGTTAGTGTAAAGTCAAGATTGAACTTATAAATCCTTTGAGTTAATTAAGGATATGATCATACTTACTATGAGTTCCGTGCTCGAGGGCGGTCGCTCCCCCTCGGGCGATGCGCTCCGGAGTAATGCATCACAGGTTGGAGTAAACCCGAAGGACGGTCCTAGCGGGTGAGTTCCTGCAATGATGGACTTAATGTGAAGCAAGTCAATGTGGCGATACCCCCGAGTTAGCCTTGAGATTAAAGAACAAAGAGCAAAGAGCAAAGTGCAAAGAACAAAGAATAAGAACAAAGAGTAAAG
>NW_017892670.1:0-2799 GCF_001540865.1 Ananas comosus | reverse complement strand
ATTTGTCGGCGTGCCCGGGGAACGTGTAATCCGGGGCGTGACATCAGTTGAGTAATTCGCTTGCTGTGACGAAGGAATCAGTGAGCATCCGGTCTTTAAGAAAGGCCGATTGCGTAGAAGAGATGATGGGCGGCAAGGCGAGGGCTAGTCGGTTGGCTAGCACTTTGGAAATGATTTTCTGGATGTTGTTGATAAGGCTAATAGGTCGGTAGTCGCTAGCATTACGCGCTCCTTCTTTTTTTGGGATGAGGCACACAAAAGAGTAATTGATAGGGCCGGAGGAAAGTCTGTTGTGTTGTAGGTCAATGAAGACGTTGTAAATATCCTCCTTGACAGTCTCCCAAAAAGTTTGGTAGAAGATTAGAGGGGGGGAGCCATCTGGTTTAGGGGCCTTATCGCTGCCAAGTTGAAAGGTAGCAGTCTTAATTTCATCGAAAGTGAAATTCGTCGTTAGAGAGTCAGGGTTGAGTAGGCTGTTAGTGCGATAGAGTCCGCTCCAATCCCCCAGAGACAGAAGGTCATCCTGTACGTTCCCAAAAAGGCTCTTGAAGGTATGGAGAAAATAAGATCTTTTCTGCTCTTCGTTGGCGTAAATCCGACCGTCGTCATCGACAATTTCACCAATGGTGTTCCATCGCTTCCGGCCGTTAGCCACTGAGTGGAAGAATTTTGTGTTGCCGTCGCCTACCTTGAGCCATGTTTGTTTCGCTCTAGTCTTCCAGAGGATTTCTTCCTCCTCCAAGATCAAGAGGAGCTTGGACTTGAGGTGTGCTCGTTGATCTAACATTGACTGGGGCAAGATGTGTTGCTTCTCAAGGTGGTCAATCTGTTGAAGTTCATCCTGAATCGCCCTTTTCATGTTGGTAATACCGTGAAAGTTCGATTTGCACCATTCCTTGATCCTAGTTCGACAGTGTCGAAGCTTAGCAGTGATTGTGAGGATGGCCGAATTCTTAGGCGGTACTTCGTTCCACCAAAGCGGAACGTTGGAGAGGAAATCTTCTTTGGTAAGCCAGACTCTCTCGAATCGGAACCTTTGCGGTGTGCACTGGGAGGCAGTGGTTAGAAGGATCGGGGAATGGTGGTCACACGGTGACTCTATGTGTGGCTTTTCAAGCAAAATTATTACAGAGTTTACTAGTGTTTATATTATTTTAGAGAATTTGAATTACAACTGAATTCATATTACAATGGACCAAACAATGGAGGTGGACATTTATTGTCGAAAATCACTTAATTCCTCTCCACTTTCGGTGAAACAAACACACCGTCAATTTATTTCTTTGCTATAAAAATTTGGTGCTTTAGGGAATTAGAAAAAGAAGATAATAGGGATAAATCCATTAATTTCAACTTAATTTTGGTCGTTTGAAAATAGCTATCTAAATTTTAAAAATTTTATATTTATCACTAAAACTTTATATTTTTTTGCAATTAATCACGTAAGTATATATTATATTTCATTAATTTAAAATAACTAACATTAGCCAAATTGTCAAGAAATAATAAAGAACACATGCTAGCTATATGCGTGTCTCTATTGTTGATAAAATTGATTATTTCCTAACAATTTATAAATTATATAAATATTAAATTACCTAACTAACTCACACGTCTTGTATCAAACATATTCTACTATATTGACGGTTTCGACAATCAAAAAAATTTAAAGTTTAAAACTATTTGGACTAAAATGGTATCTAATCAATTAAACTACACATTCTGAAAATGCAATTCCACATTCAAATACGTTGAGATACATAAACATTTGCGCTTATACAAAACAGTTCCTTGAATTTTCAAATTTCGCAATCATATACCCTTTATAATTTTACGGAAAGTTCCAATGAACTCGTACCCTTTGGAAGTCATAGTGCCACAGACGGACTCAAATTAAACAAATGGAAAGACTGGATGGTAAAATTAAAATTTTTAAAGGTTAGATGGTAGATTCAAAATGGTTTATAGTTCATTTAAGTTTTATATATTTATACCTAAGATTTATATGACTTGGTTGAATAGTATATTTTATCTATAAATAAATTATTTTCAGTGAAAATGTAGAGAATTATCTCAACTATCACTGATCTTGATCTAGCTATATGATTCTTTGAAAATTTTGATTTTGCGACCAAACCTTTAGAATTATCTGAGTTAAGCAGTTAATGACTCATTAACTTTAAATTTTAAATCCATTATTTTTCTTTACAAGCCTAATTAATATATTTTATACAATTCATAATTAACTTAAATTTTATACTGAAAAAGCCATCAAGTAACTTAAATAAACAAATTGAAAGATCGCATATTAAAATCAAGATTTTGGCAAGTTAGGTAGTCGAAAGAAAATAGGGTACAGTTCAAGTAATTAAGTTTTACACATTTTTATATTTATCTTATTTTTAGAAAAATAAATTGAAAGTTGAAAATGATATTCTTTTTTCTAGGCATTTTACATACTTCTCACATATATGCTTCTTGACCAAATGAATGAGAAGTGCCGACCAAATTATTCTTGCATCCATACAAGACTTATATGCTAATAAATGTATATAGATGATAAAAGAAGGAACCCAAAACAACAAGCCCAAGATAAACCAATATGCATGGGAAACTTCAATTAACCACCCTATTATGTAGTATTTTTTTTTTTTTCTAGGAAGGCATTAAAAAGGTGATAAAATGTTATATTTTACTACACTATTGCTCACCATACATGATGCCGAAAAATTATAAAATTTAGTTTACAAATACTTTCAACAGTACTGTAGATCAAGTCTAAAGAAGTCGATCGTCGAT
>NW_017892669.1:0-2808 GCF_001540865.1 Ananas comosus | reverse complement strand
AGATTTTGAAGTTTTAATAGCAGATAGGAATATACATAACAAAATAATTCCAAAGAGAGTTTTCGAAGAGAGAATAGCAATCGTAAACAGTTGTATCCCACCTGAAATAGAGACATCATAAAGAGCCTTTAGGGGGCGTTAAGAGATCAGACATAAATATAATGCATGTTTAAACTAAAAGTATACCAGTCTCTCTTCAATCGCTTCTTTTGTATCTTCACATCTTGTATACTATTAGTTTCCCATCATTTTCTCTGTGAATTTCATTCTTAGGGTATCTATGTGGTAGGTTATACATCTAGAATTTGTCATTTACCACTTGCACTAAAATAATTCTAATGTTCTTGATAGAATGATGTTAAGCGATAGCATTAAACATCACTTCCAGATTTAGATTTTAGATTTTTGTTTTACTAGCCCAAGCCTTACACAAGATTCTGAACAATTTTGACAAGAATCTCAAAGAAAGACAGATAAGTGAAATTTGTACTTACTTCTAATGGCTCTAGGTGCAATATATGCTCCACAAGCGAGAAATTTTCAGGCGTCTCATCTGCATTCCATATAGACTTTGGCTGCAGTAAATGTCTATATCGATCAGGTAGTACTAAGCATGTCAGCTGCACACGAAGCTGTTAGCGAAACAAATTGTTACTTTATTAATTCAATATTAATAAAGCAATAATCTCGTTCGGTTCACCTTTCGATAATGCAATACATGACTTGATGAACAGAACAGTAGCCCTATAAAAAAGCAACATACATATTCCATGCACAAAGCAAAATCAGCCATGTATTTCATATACATAGAATCAAGAGAACGAAAAAAAGTCTGAACCATTTAGCAGAGAGGTCGGCATGCTCATTTTCTTTAATAAATAGATAATAACATAGCTTCAACCGTTGTACCTACGCCTCTAATTCATATCATTATAAAGTTATAACCAGCAAATAACCATACGCAAATGCTCTAAATTGTGACTTAATTACAATGATGTTTCTCTCTCCATACCTGTCAATATATTTCTTTTTACAAATTTCAAATTTCTCACTGTTTGGCACACAATAGCAAAAAAATTATTCAAGTTGCTAGTTTCTAGCAATCTTACATTAAACTTTCTCCACACTTGCTCAAATAGCCACTACAAATCAAAGTAGGGTATACGAGACACTTAAATGAAAGTCAGCGCCTAATGGATAACAGTAAAAGAATCGGTGACATTTCTGCAAAAAAAGCGTTTGGAAGTTTACTACAAAATAGTCATACTGTTTAAGCAAAGTCTGTACGGTTTCTTCTTCGTTTAGTAGCCAGCAACTCAGCCTGATGAGATGAATTGAAATGATGCCAATAAGTGAACCAAAAATGAGCCTATTCTTTGGAAATCGCAGGACGGGAAAAGCTAACAGTAATTCAATGTATCTAAGCAGTTGTTACTTGATAGAGGAAAGAAGTATAAAGTATTCGTTTCTGTATAACAGCAACAGAAAATAACTCTGATGAACACATAATTATCATCATATGATACTTTAAGCAGAATTATATTTATTCTATTAGGAGAGAGCGAGAGGGTCCGGCTGGTAATACTTCGAGAGCCACAAAATTTGGCTGCATATCGGTTTTCACGTTGATTACTCTTGTTATTTTTACGTTAAAAGTTATATATTAACCAACACTCATCAACCTTGGACCAACATCATCCTCCATAACCACACATTTCAATCCGAGGTTAAAAATTATGCACTAATAGCTTGGTGGCTATTGTAGTATCAGCCTAATTTATAATTTTATATATATTTTATTATATATATATATTATAATCTGAACTTAGCTGGATATATTATAGCACCGATGATTAGTGTTATTAAGTTTTCCACATTGGATTAAGATGGTTCGGTTAGATTATGTAGGCCCTAGAGGTTGAGTGGGTTTGGATGGAAATGTAATCTACGGAAAAATAATAAGGTATCTAACGGCAGAATTGATGCACAGTGCTGTGCTATAGTGCTAGCAGGGACTCTCTCTCTCTCTCTCTCTCTCTCTCTCTCTCTCTCTCTCTATATATATATATATATAGGCTAGGGCTACTATACTCTTATGAGTAGAGAGCCCTTTGTACTTATAAGTTGTTTTCAATGATAGAGTTTCCGAATCGACGATCCACTCCGCTAAATATGATCTAAAGTATTTGAAACTTTTATAAAATAAATTTCATAATTTTCGAAATCATAATAAAGTTCATCAAGCCGGTGTAAAATGAACGGTCAAAATTGAACAACGTCTTAAAAATGGATGATCGGATCCTTCAATTTAAGATCGGGGTTATTGATCTTTATCTATATAGTGAATAGAATTTTCTATTAAAAATTCAACTGATTTCGATTCTTTTACACCGTTAAACTAACAAATATCCCATACCGGCCGTTAAAAATTATTAAATTTGTGACCTTTTGATCGTAAGGTAAATGATGTCGAAAAATTATAAATTTTGATTTCTAGACGTTTTAAATGCTCTAGATAACGTTTACCAGTGTGGATCGTCGATTCGCAAGTTCTATCATCGAAAACAACTTATGAGTACGAGAACGATCGTACTCATAAGAATATAGTAGCCGGACTCTATATATACATACATATATATACATACATACATACATACATACATACAGATATATACATACATACATACATATACATACATACATACATGCATACATGTATATAGATACATACATACATACATACATACAGATATATACATACATACATACATATACATACATACATACATACATACATGTATATAGATA
>NW_017892668.1:1287-2812 GCF_001540865.1 Ananas comosus | reverse complement strand
ATCTATTCCTTATCATTATTCCTCATAATCTTGCCACGTGGCGTCATTTCCTTTGTTTGGTTTTTCTCATAATCTTGAACCGGGTTGTTGAGTGTAGGCACCAATTCGAACCGGCTCAAATCCTTCACATCTATTCCTAACTTGAACCGAACCGGCTCAAATCCTTCACATCTATTTCTTATTTGAACCGAACCGGATTGTTTAATATGGGTGCCAACCCGAACCGGCTCAAATCCTTCACATATTTTATCTTTTCTTACTTGAACCGAACCGAATTGTTTAGTGTGCGTGCCAACTAGAACCGCTCAAGTTTCCTATCTATTTCTATCTTTTTTGACTGAACCGGGTCAACATGCTCGAACTGGCTAGAATTTTGCGCTTTTTTGGTTTGAATCGAACTGAGTTTCCTCTTCTTTGTTTTTGGGTCAACATGTTCGAACTAGCTCAAATTTTGCTTTTTTCGGCTTGAACTGAACCGGGTTCTCCTTTTTGTTTGAATTGAACCAGGTTTTTTTTTCTCTTTTTGAACCAAACCAAGAGAACCTGCCCGAACCGGCTAATTTTTTTTTTTCTTTGCTTGAACCTAACCCGGTTCACTTTTTCTTTGCACGAATCAAAACCCTGGACTGTAACTTTCTGCCGAACATCCCTCTTCCTCTTCCCACGATTGGTCCTTTCCCTCGGTGCCACTTCTTCTTTCGCCGTTTCCTCTTCCGTTTCAGCCGTTTTCGTCGCCGAAATCAAAGGATGGATCTCTCTCCCCGCTGCGGTTTTGTACATCGTTGTTTCGTCTTCCTTCATCGCCGTTTTCGATTTTGGATTAATCCATCATGGGTTGAACGTTTTGCAGCGCCGCTCTCCGATCCCTTCATCTTCCCGCTCGCCTTCCCCATCCGCGTTCCCCCAACTCCCTCTCTTTCTCTCTCTCTCTCTCCTGCCCCCCGCACCAAAAAAAAAATCCCGCTCGCGTTCCCCATCCGCGTCCTCTCCCCAACCTCGCGCAGACGCACGCCCTCCTCACCTCCCTCTACGCTCTGCCACCAAACTATGTATAGATTAGAGCATAAGAACCTACACATCTTGGTCCTCTCCTTAGTCAAATTGCTCAATCAACTCGATTGCCTCGACAAGGTAACCTCTCACAAATTAAGATACATTAAAGCTATAAATTTAACAATTAGAGGTAAATATAGGATTTTTTTTTATAATACCTTGCTTAGTGTTTGTGGTATGTAATACCTTATTATCTCTGGATTTTGCGTCGACATCGACATGGCGGATCTTAACTGTCAAGTGGTTCAGGGACTCGTAAAGAAAAGGAATTAATTTGATTTTATCAAATCAGATTTTATTCCTAATTTTTTATTATTACTTTTTCTCGAATATACTTCTCGTAAGTTGCTTAATTCATTGAAAAAATCATTTTTTAAATTCTTTTACTTTTTTGTTTTATGTTAATGGACGTTGAATAAGAAAATAAACTCTTAGTTATTAGACGTTTTAGGAGCTCGAAGAAACGTTGAGG
>NW_017892668.1:0-1262 GCF_001540865.1 Ananas comosus | reverse complement strand
TTTTTTTCCCCTTTGCATGTTTAAGATAATGGATTAATTGGATATGAAAATGGAGAGAAAATTGTCGAGAGAGTCGTAACCTCGAACCCTCACATATGAGCAACTTAGATTTGCAAAGATATGTCCTCTATAATTATACAAGTTATATTTTCTTAATATATAATTAGTTTATAAAGAATTATCTTTTCATATTCTGACTGAGGGTTAATTCTTAATTAATTAGTTTTTGTGTGTTTTAGGTGGCAGCTTTGTATGTGTTTGCAAAATAGGCTTTTAGAATATTCAAATGGGTTAGTTATTATGATATTGTGTGACTAATTGAAGGCATATTACGAGCCTCTTCAATTTACTTCATATTAATTTATGATGTTCTTTTCTTTTTTCTTTTTTTAATGAAGTTTAATATATATTTGATAGGACATATGTTTCTAAACTCTTTTTTTAACTTTATCAGTATTAATTTCATAATTCCAGTAAAATGTTGCTATTTAAACTTCTAGCTACTATCTAAGATGTCATTAGTGCCTTAAGGTTTAGTCTCTACTTCTATATTACTTTGTTTTACTTTTGCAAAAACTAAAATAGAAACTAATGCTATTAAAGTTTTTCTTTTTGTTCTGAACTTAAAATGAAACTATGTTACTACCCTCATCATTTCCTTTGCCAATTTTATTGTTTAATGTTACGTAATGTTTCACTAACCTGATGTAATGTTTCATAATTTATTTATTTTTGTTTTGCTGTGTGAAAAACACATCCTCTTATCTGTTCGTCAATGATTAAATACAAAATTGTGGTTGAGAATTGTTATGTTATGTTGTCGCAGTGATAAACACACCTTTTGACAAGAGAGTATATATCTTCTCTAAAATAATTTGTTTTTGTTTATGGTGATTTTTAATAGGTTTGAAAGAAGGGTTGGAGCTGCAATGGGTTTAAAGCCTTCAAATTTTTAGTTGACCTTTTTTTAATTTCTTCTTCAAATTGCTATTCACATTTATCGTTTTATTGCTGTTACTATTCATTGTTGTTGCTTTTGTTTGTTTTCTGATCAGTGAACTTTAAAGCTGGTCTTGATATTATTTTATGCGGTTGAGAATTAATATTTTCTTCAAAATTTTTTAATGGAAATTAACAATTCTGAGGTCTTTAGTCATTTTTGTATCCTTTATTTTGTTATCTTTTCAGTCTTAGTTTATATTGTGAAATGCAAATATGATTAATTTTTTTTTCCTTTCTCTATATAGAATGGGCATATTGGA
>NW_017892667.1:0-2819 GCF_001540865.1 Ananas comosus | reverse complement strand
CTAGTGCCATCTCATTTGCTACCTCATGGCCATGTGTTTAGATGCTTTTATCTCTTTGTTTTTTGGGGGCTTTTCCCCCTTAGTTTTGCTTCATGGTTCTAATTGGTGGTGATTAAAAGTTGGTAATTAAAAACTTATAAAACTCACCTCAATTATGGTTTATCTTGATTTGACTATCTGATCTTTCAAATATTTTGATTTTACAATCCAATTTTTTAATTTGTTTGATTTGAGTGATCAGTCAATTTTTTTTTACGGGAGTAAGCAATTAGTTTATGTTTTGAAGTAAAAATGTCACTGATTAGTTCAAATCAAACAAATTGAAAGGTTAGATATTAAAATTAAAATTTTGAGAGTTCGAATAATCAATTCAAAACAATTCATAGTTCAGGTAAATTTTATAAAATTTTACCTTAAAAAGTTTAATTAGATTTCTGAAAAATAATTTCAGTAAATTAATATTGCTTAGGGGCGTTTTTAGATAAAATGTAACTGTTCTGGCAGTGTCAAAACTTATTTCAATAAATGAAATTTTAGGGTAAAGGGAAAATAGAGTTAAGAGTGAAAATTTATAAATTTTGATAATGACCATTAAGTGCTTGGAACAATTAATAATGTCAAAGCAAAAAAAAAAAGTGGGGGTTTAGAAAAATTGTTATTTTCTAACTATGTTACATGCTATATATAATTTCTTTATTTTATTTTTGGTTTTTCTTAATAAAACATTCATGTAGCTCAAGTCCTTTTTACATTATTCTTATGTCACTTGTTTCTACTGTTATTCCTTTTTTTCTCTTTCCTGTTATGTGTTTATATATTCAATATTATTTTATGAAATATTAATGTGTTGGTAAATTTACGTGATATTAACGTATTACTGATGTAAAAGAGTAGTATTTTGTAGTAATCGTCGTTAATTGAAATTGAAATCAATTTACGGTGTTCATTAGTGAACTAATCTAAACCACTAATTATAATTTGTATGATCAGCACGTAGTTATGTGCATAGAAAATTCTGTATATACACCAATCTAATGGATTTTTGTGATATTATGGGTAGAAATGTTTTGTACGCTTAGAAATGTCAACGGATCAGCTGATTTTCGGACCCCCTACAAATCTGAAACCAGAACAGGAATTCGACGAATTTTAAAAATCCATATCCAAATCGGAATTCAGCTACAAATCAAAATCTGAATCCGAATTCAAACCCGAAAATTCAATTCCATAGCAATTGTTTTTCTTCATTATATTTCAAAACATAATGGATTAAAAAATAAAATAATCAAAGAAGAACACCAAATCAAACAAACAATGATTTGAGTGATCAGTCAAATTATTGTTCGAATTTAGATTCGGATAAAATTTTAGGTATGCTTACTAACCAATTGTTTTGTGGGATATCGATTTTGATCGTTCCGTGCGTAAAAAATTTTAAAAAAAAAATTTTATTTCTGCTATTTTATTTTTTCCTCTTAATTTTTAAAATTTTATTTTTTATTTTTTAAAATTTTAAGTCGATGTATTTTGGCCCTCTTCCGTCGGAATTTTATTTCTATTTCTTTCATTTTCAATAATTATTTTTAGAAAATATTTTTAAAATTTTAAAAGTATAAAATATAAATTTTTGAAAGTCGTGAGAGAGAAAGTAATAAAGTGAATATTTATATGGATATTTTTTAGTCTAATTAAAATATTTAAAAACGAAAGTAATGTAGTTTTGGGTCATAACTGTATTTAAATGGTGTTGGGCCAGAAGATAATAGCCCGGCCCAGAAAGAGTAGCATCTGGGGATGCTCAAATTTATAATTAAAATCGAATCATATCTGCTACAGTTGGCTAATAACTCGATGATTGGTATCTGGAACTAGGCTGAAATACTATCAATTACCATATGGAACTAGGCTGGAATACTATTAATAACACCAACTTGTTGGTGCTATTAAGTTTTCGGCCCTTGGATGAAAAAAATGTACGGTTATGATGATATGAGCCCTCTAGGGTTGAGTGAGTTATTGGTTTAATAGTATAATTTAACGGGTAAAAATAGTTCAAGGGTTAAATCTAACGACCGAAAACTTGATAGCACCAAATGCTTGGTGCTATCGATAGTATCCCAGCTGGACTCTTGGTATCTGAAGTTTCAAATTCGAAGTTTTAATTTAATTATTTTATATTTTTAGTTGTTATTTCAACTGAATTAAGATTTTATTTGAAATTACAGTATGTTATGAGAAATATGATAAAAAAATATATATTACGCTTGTTTTTATTTTGATTTTTGCGTGATTATTAAAAAGCAAAGTCTTATTAAGTATTAAAAAAATAATGGAAGGACCAATATATTGAAGAGAGTATTTAATATATGAGTTAATTTCGTACTAAGGTCTTGTAAATATAGTGAATGATAAATATATTTCTATAAACTTCAATTTTTATATGTCGTTCTTACAAAAGTCATGATATTTTTAAATATATCTCTCTAGTTTGTTATTATTAGAGAATCCGTTAGAGAACTATTTTTTTTTTCAATTTTGTCATCACAAATATATCTCTCCAAAAATTATAACAGTATAATATAAAAAGGGTAAAAATATCAAAAGTTAATTGGGATTAAATATTTAACCTATGGTTAACTAACGGATTCTAACGGCAGGGACATATTTAAAAATATTAAGATTTTTGTATGAACAATATATGAAAGTTAAACTTTGTAGGGATGTATTTATCAGTCATTATATTTGTAAGGATCTGTATAAAATTAATCCAAATTATTAATTTTATATAAATTGATAAACTGATAGAAGAGTTTTGCTTT
>NW_017892666.1:2116-2851 GCF_001540865.1 Ananas comosus | reverse complement strand
TCATCCAATGGTTAAAAACTTGATAGCAAAAAGATCATTTTACTATTAATAGTATTCCAGCCTAATTCTATATATATATATATATATATATAGAACTAGGGTAATATACTATTAATAGCACCCAGTCATTGGTGCTACTAAATTTTTGGCCATTGAATTGAGAAATGTGCGGTTAGGATGATGTGGGCCCCCTAGGGTTGAGTGGGTGGTTGGTTGAATAGAAAATAATCAAAATGGTAGATCTAATGGCGGAAAACTTGGTAGCACCAAGTGTTTCGTGCTATTAATAGCATCGTAGCCGAACTCTATATATATATATGATTTAGGAACAGTAAGAATCGTATTTGTTTGATTGAGGGATAAAATGGGAATAAACCACTTTATCCTTCTAATTCATCCAAACACTGTAAGAGGGAGTGAGTTTATTTAATCCCCTCTTAACGGGTTATTCTAGAATAACCCGTTAAGAGGGGGGATTTGTTGTTCCACCCGTTTGGTGGAATAACAAAATTTTCTCTTTATACCTCTACTAGTTTAATAATAAAATATTATTAATTAATATATTATATATATCATTTTATTAACTAATTAGCTAAATTAAAAATTAACTAATTTAATAATAAAATATTAGCTAAATTAATAATTATTTATTAGTGTGTTTATGCAATAACTAATATCTTTATTGATTAATAAATTAATATTTTTACCAACATAACTAATTAATTAATTAATTAA
>NW_017892666.1:0-1170 GCF_001540865.1 Ananas comosus | reverse complement strand
ATATATATATATATATATATATATATATATATATATATATATATATATATATATATATATATATCTCTCTCTCTCTCTCTCTCTCTCTCTCTCTCTCTCTCTCTCAGGCCGATGATATGAAAATATTCATATACGGGAAAACATGAGTATTATAAGCCAGCAATCTAGATGGGGAAAGTGGTAAAAGTGAACAATCTAGTATAGTAATTTGGTTGATTCAGGGTTGGCAATCTATCGACAATTTTAACTGCTTTTTAAGTTGCAGCCGTGGTGTAGTCCCGGTGCCTCCACGGTACAGTCGTGTTTCCACCGGCGACACAGTCGCCTAACGTTTTTCTTTTACCAACCCCTGGTTTAACTTTTTACCACGTGTCCAACTCCTGATTACCAACATTAAATGAATCTGACTACTATACTCTTATGAGTACGATCGCCCTCGTACTCATAAGTCGTTTCAAATGATAGAGTTTCCGAATCGACGATCCATATCGTAAACGTTATCTAGAGCATTTAAAACTTCTATAAATCAAATTTTATAATTTTCGACATCATTTACCTTACGATCAAAAAGTCACAAATTTGACAATTTTTAACGGCCAGTATGGGATACTTGGTAGTTTAACGGTGTAAAAGAATCTGAATCGGTTGAATTTTTGATAGAAAATTCTATTCACTATCTAGATAAAGATCAATAACTCCGATCTAAAATTGAAGGATCCGATCATCTATTTTTAAGACGTTGTTCCATTTCGGCCGTTCATTTTATACCCAGTTGATGGACTTTATTATGATTTCGAAAAATTATGAAACTTATTTTCTAAAATTTTCAAATACTCTAGATCATATTTAACGGAGTGTATCGTCGATTCGGAAGATCCATAATTGAAAACAACTTATGAGTATATAAATGAAGGACTCTATACTTATAAGAGTATAGTAGCCCTACTCTATATATAATTAGGCTATATAATTAGGCTACTATACTATTTATAGTATCGGAGCTCCGATACTATAGTCTCATTTTTTATCTTAGGGTGTTCAAATCGATGATCCACATCATCAAATATGATGTAGGGTATATAAAGTCCTTAGGAATAAAATTTTAATTTTTTTAATATCATTTACTTAGTAATTAAATCACGTCAAAATAAACGGTGAAAATTGAACAAT
>NW_017892665.1:0-2852 GCF_001540865.1 Ananas comosus | reverse complement strand
AACTGGTGGTATCCCGACTGCAAGTCTATCTTGGAATACACACACTATCCCTGAAGCTGATCAAACAAGTCATCGATCCTCGGCAACGGATACTTATTCTTGATCGTGACTTTATTAAGTTCACGATAGTCCACACATAGGCGAAGTGATCCGTCCTTTTTCTTGACGAACAAAACTGGCGCTCCCCACGACAAGACGCTCGGTCGAATGAAGCCCTTGTCAAACAGATCCTGCAGCTGTGCCCTCAACTCCTTCAGCTCCGCCGGTGCCATCCTATAGGGTGCCTTTGAGATTGGGGTAGTCCCAGGGACGAGATCTATCACAAACTCGATCTCCCTATCGGGTGGCATACCCGATAGCTCAGCTAGAAACACGTCCTGAAACTCCCGCACCACCGGGATATCCTCAATCCTAGGGGTGTCATCCTCGCCCCTCAACACAACACTAGCCAAGTAGGCTACATATTCTCGGCTGATCAGCTGCCTAGCTCGAGACGAGCTGATCGACATTGCAAAAAGCGAACTCCGGCATCCTCTGAACACAACCTCAGTCTGCCCCGGTTCTCTAAAAGTAACCGTGCGATTCTTGCAATCAATCGTGGCATAATACTTGGTTAGCCAATCATACCCAAGACCACATCGAAATCCCCTAGCTTACGCAAGGCTAGCAAATCCACGGGCATGATCCAATCTCCTACCCGAATAGGGCAACTGGGGCTATACTCTCTAATATCCAAAATGTGGTCGGGTACAACTACATGTCCCGTATGCAACAAAGAAACCAACGGGATGCCATGCAACTCGGCAAACAGCTGATCTATAAATGAATGCGACGCACCGGTATCAAATAAAGCACGAACTCTAATGCCATTAAGTAAATGATACCTGCAACCACATCCTCGGCTGTTGCCGCCTCCTCGGCCTGAGCGGCATACAGACACCCACTTAGGGCCTGTCGGAATCCCTCGTTCTGTCGCTGGGCGGAAGACCGCCCAGGCTGGTACTGCGCCAATGGAGTCGCCAGGCTGGCGGCTGGTAGAGCCGGTGCCGATGCAGTCGATGGTGCCGGTGAAGAACCTCTCGGGCATTCAGTCCGGACGTGGCCCTCCTGGCCACACTGGAAACACCTGCCTGCCCGCTGTGGACACTGCGGTGGGTAATAAGGACCACCGCAGATCACACACGGGGAAGGCTGACGACGGTAAGAACCTCCTTGCTGCGTCGCTGAGCTTCGTCCACGCTGCTGGCTCCTAGGATGCTTCGGCGGTCTCCTAGAGTGCGTCTGGCTCGCACCCTCAGCCACAGGCCTCTTGGCCTTACTCTTGTCCATAACCTCTCGCCGCTTCTGGACATCCGCCGCGCCGCTCTCTACTATGAGTACGCGATCCACGACCTCCCGGTAGGTTTGGAGGTTAGAGGATTGCTTGAACCGGAAAATCGACGGTCGCAACCCTCGCTCGAAAATGCGGGCCTTGTCCTCGTCGTCCCGCATGACGAAAGGCAAGCAGTGGAGAAGCCGAGAAAACTCCCGCTCGTACTCTGCTACAGTCCGGTCTCCTTGGCGCAAGTTGCGCAAGTCCTGCTCCATCTTCCTCTTGACGCTGGTCGGGAAGTAGTGCGCCAACAGAAGCTCCTTGAACTTCTTCCATGAGATAGCCGCCAAGTCGGTGCTGGGGTTCTCCTGAAGATCCAACCACCAGCGGTAGGCCTGGCCGTCCAAGTGGTGTGTGGCGAGCCAAACTCGATCTCTCTCCTCCACGAAGGTGTCGCGGAAGAACTTCTCCATATACATCAACCACTTCTCCACGATCCAGTGGTTGACCTTCTCGCCATCGAAAATCCGGGGACCGCACCTCCTGAACTCATTGAGGCGCTCCATAAGTCGGTCCCACTCTGCCCCCTCGACCATAGTAGGGAACACTGCTCCAATCGGGGGCCTCTAAACAGGTGGTGCCGTGTAATACACTGAACTTTTGCAAATTGCGAAGTTCGAGTGTGAGGAGGGATATGTGGATCTATCCTACATGTTCTAAAAGACTTGGACAAGTTTTTGGACAAATTAGAGGATGATTGGATGGCTAGAAGAAAGAAAGTGCATTGTTGTAGCATTATCTCTGAATTTTGCACTGTGTACCGGTACAGGCATTATGCTGTATCGGTACAGCAAGCAGCAGCTGCAACAGGTGCGTGGCAGCAAGGTTCTTTTGGTATTTTTTCTTCCTGTTCTTATCCCTTAAGCCCAGCACGACCACAGGAGCTCAGTAAGGGTTGCTGGAGCTCAGAAGGGTGTTCTTCCACCATCCTTTCTCTCTCTCACTAGGGTTTTTCTCTCTCTACGAAGAAATCGGCGATTTCGCTTATTTTCGTCGCCTCACTCGTTCTTCGCCGTTTGCAGGTGTCGCTGAGCCTTCATGGATGTGTGAGAGAGTGTTTTGGAAGGCTTTTCGTGTAATACACTGGACTTTCGCAAATTGCAGAGTTCAAGTGGGTGGAATGAAGTGTGGAACTATTCTACATGTTCTAAATGACTTGGACAAGTTTTTGAACAAGTTAGAGAGTTATTGGAGGGTTAAAAGTGAGAAATTGCAGCAAACAGGCGAAATCAGCCTTTTTCTGCTTGTTGTACCGGTACAGCCATCACCTTGTACCGGTACAGACTGGCAGAAATCTGGCAGCAAGGCTAGTTTGGTAATTTCACCTTTGATCCCTATCTATTAGACCCCAGCTCGACCAGAGATGTTCAGATATGCATGTTTGAGCTCAGAGAAGTGCTCTTCCTTCTCTCTTTTTCTCTCTCTCTAGGGTTTCTCTCTCTCTACGAGGAAATCGCCGATTTTGCTCGTTTTCGTCGCC
>NW_017892664.1:0-2858 GCF_001540865.1 Ananas comosus | reverse complement strand
TATATATATTTTATATTTTTATTATATAATACCTATAGTATTATATATATACATACTATGATATATATTATATTATATACTTATATCAATTTATTATATAATATAATTTTAATATATTTAATTTACAAATATAAATTTTAATAATAATAAATATATTGTGATAATTATTATATATATTATATATAGAATAGGAGAAAATATATAATAGTTTTTCTATTTGTCTTTTTCTTACTTTTTCTTTCTGCCAAACAACTGTAATGAAAAACTATTATTCATTTCCTACAAACCAAACACTAAATAGCGTAAAATTTGTTTTCCAACGAAAATTTTTTTCATTTTCACAGTTTTACGCGGAACCAAACACACCCTAAGCGAAAAGAGAATAGTGTTTTTAATAGTTTTAACATTCAACAGTTTTCCTAACATTTGGGCTTGGAATTATTTATAGCTGAAGTTTGGAGCGTAACAGGATTCGAACACATAACCTACTACTCTAATATAATATTAAATTATATGAAATAATTTTTTTCTGCAAAAACTTAAATTATTAGAAAACGACATTTTCAATATTTTTATATTAAGCATAAGCTTCAAGTATCAAGCATTGGTTTCAACTACTACAAGATTAAATAATCCTAAAATATACATAATTAGTTTTCATTCCGCATGAACCAGCATACATCATATATAATGTCTTATTTTGCAGGGAGTTTGCCAATTTGACCAACAGCAAAGGGCTTCTCTCCATGCCATACTCCTTGGTTAAAAGCGAGGCCAATTTCTTATACTGCATGAACGATATGAGCGACATGCTCCCCATCAAACACTATTTTGGCTATACAGTTGCTGTGGTTTTTGTAATAGAGATTGTGCAGCTTTTACTAGGTAAATCTACCAAATGATTTAGTGACAAGTGGCAAACAATTATATTTTTTCACCCCTCTAATCAATTAACGTATGTGATTTTTTTTTTTCCAGCATTATGGATGTTAGGAAGGTTTATTTTTGCACCAATTTCGCTTCTCATTTTACTGGCTTATAATTTTTGGAGCAGTCACGTGTCTATTGACATTGTAGAAAAGTTTCTGCGAGACCAGCAAATGATCTCACCTAAGAGGTATTGCTACACTGATATCATTGCCATCACGGGCCACTTTAGAGAGAAGTTAGGACAAGGAGGATTTGGATTGGTTTTTAGAGGTGCACTTTTAAGTGGCCAACATGTTGCCATCAAGATACTCAGAAATTCTCAATTCAACGGAGAGGATTTCATCAACGAGGTCTCAACAATTGGTAGGATTAACCATGTAAATATAGTGCGGCTTGTTGGTTTTTGCTCAGAAGGGTCAAAGAGGGCTCTTGTTTACGAGTACATGCCCAAGGGATCATTAGACAAGTATATCTTTTCGGCAAGAGGAACTAGTAATAGGCCCTTTTCTTGGGATAAGCTCAATAAAATAGCACTTGGGGTGGCTCGGGGTATCGATTACTTGCATCGAGGATGCGACATGCAGATTTTACATTTTGACATCAAACCACATAATATTCTCCTAGACCACCATTTCAACCCAAAGGTTTCAGATTTCGGACTGGCAAAATTGTATCCAAAGGATTACAGTCTTGTTTCTCTTAGTGCAACAAGAGGAACCATTGGATATATTGCTCCAGAATTGGTATCGAGAAATTTTGGAATTGTATCTGACAAATCTGATGTCTATAGTTTTGGAATGCTATTATTAGAGATGGCAGGAGGCAGAAGGAATGTAGACAAAACGATGGAAAATACAAGCCGAGTTTACTATCCTTCTTGGATATACGACCAGCTCGCACAGAACAATGGGATAATTGAAATAAATAACAATATGGAGATTCATGAAATAGAAAGAAAGCTATGTAAAGTGGGATTATGGTGCATTCAGATGAAATCGTCAAATCGCCCTTCAATGGACAAAGTTGTAGAGATGTTAGAAGGGGATACAGATAACTTGCAAATGCCGCCAAGGCCCTTCTTTTCATCCTCGCAGCCGATCTCTGCAAGGCAATCTTCCATTCAATCCACTTCAATAGAATTATCGACCATTTCCGAGAAAGAGGACTATTCATATTCAGACAAATAATATGAGGGATTTAAAATTTGTTAGTTCAGTTACTCAAAACTAAGTTTGCTAATGTACCACATGCACGAATTAGAGTTACGCTTTGATAAGACACACCAATCTTTTTAGCTGCTGTTAATATAGCATACTTATTTAATCCTAATCTTTTTAGAAGCCCTAATCCTAATCCTAATCCGTATCCCGTATAATCTTAAGCTTCTCTTGTACTACTCAGAATTAATGCGTGGAAGCAAGATCCTTACCTTGGATATATATATTGGACGAGGTTGCATGAGTTCAACCTGAACCTGGGCATATATGCGAGCAAAATGCTAATCCCTACCTTCGTTTCTTCTTATTCTCGCCATTAATCTTTTGCACTGATTTTCGCGGAGCTTTCTAGTATTTCGTTGGATCTTCTAAAACTTGTTTGGTTTATCTTGCACCACCTTGGAAGCGTGCCGATGGGGTGGAACGTGGAAGTTGTGTCGTTGGAAGTAATTAATTGTCGGGAAGCATCGCACGTGGAGGAGCAATTTCGCTTCTAGGACAATGCTCTGCACGTCTCAATTCACAGGCCTTTTCTAATTCTTTTCTTTGCAGTGTTCATTGTTTAATTTCTTTTTAGAATTTTTCTAAAACTGAAATTAAACTTTCGAATTGTTTTTAAAGAATATTTTACTAAAAGATCATAAAGATTTTCCAACAATCTAGAAGCGAAATTAATTTAATATTTCCATTTCTTTTATTATAGTAAATAAA
>NW_017892663.1:0-2873 GCF_001540865.1 Ananas comosus | reverse complement strand
GGAAAGTAGGTTTCACAAATAAACCGTTGTATTTTGTTTTTGAGCTTTTTTTTTGAAAAAAACGAAGGTTATAAAAAAATTTGTTCAACAGTAGATAGTAAAACCGTCTACGTAACATTCGATTGGTTAATATTGTCGTTTATTCTTCATAAAGGAGGTTGTTTGGTTTAACATATCTTAATCACAACTTTTTTTTATTTTTACCGTTTTTATGGTTTACTCCGGTTTTGAAGTATGGATTTTGTACATAGGACTATCTTCTTATTGTTTTTTGTAACTATTCACTGGGTATTTCATGTACATCTGAAGTTTGCAGAATTGTACAGATTCTAGTCGTGGTTTAAATATAAATTAATTAATTTTTTTATGTTGGTAAGATACAACGGGTATTAATTTTTATTACACAAATTATATTATATTTTCCATTATCTCGACTAGTGTCTTCAAGGATACGATAAGCATATTACAAATAAAGCTATATTGTGTTTAATCAGATTGGACGAGGTCCCATACGACTCGTTTCAGGCACCACCTATAGTATTGTGGTCGTTGTTTACTTGGTTCGAGTTCTGAGTTAGGATCGAATAGTGACGTGACTGTATGTATTTTTTCCTTTCATTTTCTAGTCGTTTTGACAATTCAGCACCAAACACCCTGTCGTTGTGTATTAGTTGCCATCGATTTTCTTTTCCACTGAAGTTTAACGTCGAAATGTGAGACCACTTCAAGAACACATTACTATTTGTCTTTGGTATTTGAATTACAAGTTCACATGTTTTTAACTGACATTTAACAAAAAGAATTTCTTTTTTTTCCTTCCTTTATTGAATCGTACGTGAGTGGGTACGGTCATTATTTGTTTTTCGGTGCCTACGGTTGACCATATCAAGTAAGCAGACGTTTAAGTCGTTTACCCAGTTCACTTTTACATATCTTTAGATACTATTTTCTCTCCTGACTTTCCCGTTATTGACCTTGAGCAGTAATGTATGTAAATGGTTATTTTATGACATTCACCTTCTCGAACTTAGCCATGTTCTAGATTTCTTTCTTGAAAATACAGACCATCGTCTCATTAAAAAGTTTTCCTTTGATATTTTTTATGGGTTCATACCTAGAACTAGTTTAAACTTGAAGATACACTGTACGTGGCACTATACCAATAAGGTAACAGTAACCGTCTAATAGTTCCAAGTTATATCGGTAAGATCCGCTAGGTATCTCTATTATTGGACACACTCAATAGGCGGTGAAATAATCTACGAAGTAACTAGAGAGAAAAAGTAGTACACTGGCAAGAGTTAACATCATCGATGCTACGATACGTAAGTTGTCAACTGTGATATTTCGTGAAATCCGGTCGGTTGGTACTTCGTTTAAGGTGTGCGGTATAATAAATCAAAAGTTCGTAAAGTAACATGTCAACTAATACTCTTTTTGGTCTCAGATCCTGTGATGTGTACACTATGTACACGACTATCTAACACTCCTCTTGAGTTATTTTCGAAAACGAAAATGAGATCATTTATTGTTTACTCATATATATATATATATATATATATATATATATATCTTAACTCGATCTTATGAAAATCTTCGTGGTTAAGGAACCACGAAGATTCAAAGATCGGGAACCTAGATGAGGAATTAATGATTATGGGGAACCTAGTTTGTGATAAGGTGGATGGTGGTAGTAGAGTTGGGATGTAGAGAGGTAGGTTACCAATTTTTGAGTTTTCGTGGTGGGGGAACCACGAAAACTCTCATAAGATCGAGTTGAGATATATATATATCATTGCTTGCAATCTATAGTCCGCTCATGCACCTTTTGATATACAAGTTTGGATTTAAAAAAAAAAAAAGCAAACACGATACCAAACAAGGCCTTTTTTTTCGTTCTCTTTTGTTTTTTTTACTTTATCAATTCTAACACTATTTTGTTTTTCCCCTCTTAAGGTGGAAGCAATACGCAATTTATTTGCTGCACTTTTCCTTGCTAGTATCGGCATGCTCATACACGTTCAGTTCCTGTGGAACCATGTTGATATATTACTTGCAGCTGTTATTCTGGTCATTATAATCAAGACAATTGTTGTAACGATAGTAGTAAAAGCATTTCGGTACAGCATCAGAACAGCTTTTGTGGTAAGCATCACAAACAACATTTATTTTCATTGTGCCGCCAAGAGCTTTATTCTAATAATCGGAATATTTTACTCTGCTGTTTAATGCTTTTTCTACTTTTGGTATATAGGTGGGTCTATCATTGGCTCAAATTGGGGAGTTTGCGTTCGTTTTATTGAGCCGTGCTTCACATCTTAAGCTTGTTGAGGTGAATATTCTCATCCCATGCTGGATCTACTTTAATGCTCTATATATATTTAGTTAGAAGTTGGCTCATGACTTTGAGGGATTGCTTAGACTAAGGAAGATGTTAGAAGGCTAGGGTTCCGGTTGTGCAAACAAGGCTTGTAACTTGTTTGCCTTTTCACAGTGTTGATATGGGTATTTTCATATGCAAATATTGATTCTTGACTTTTGGTTGTTTTCTATATTTTCTACAAGGCAAGAGAAAATTTACCAAAGTTACTCTCTTCTATCATCTAAAAACAATTCGTCAGTTGCAAGTTGTACAATGAGTTTTTCCGCCCATGATCTCCTTGATTCAATTTGCTGCCCACTGTTTCGCATGTTATCTATTCTGTTCACCTTTTAGATCCTTTAGTCAAGTATATCCCACCTATTATACCATGGGAATAACTTTAGTTGGGACTAAAGGCTTAAGTCATGTTGTTTTTGCAGGGAAAAATGTACCTCTTGCTTTTGGGAACAACTGCTCTTAGCTTGGTAAACTTCTTCTGATTTAATTGCTT
>NW_017892662.1:0-2876 GCF_001540865.1 Ananas comosus | reverse complement strand
ACTTATGTTTTACTTCTATAAATCCAATAAAAATAGTTTTCCACACTATTTTTATTTATTTTTATTTTTATACCAAAATCTGGTATGTTACACTGCTGCTGCTGATGCTGCTGCTGCTGCTGCTGGCGCATGCTGCTGCTGCTGCTGCTGGCACTGCTACTGCTAAAGCTGACAGCAGGGAGAGAGACAAGATGCAGGGAGAGAGAGGCAAGAGGGAGAGGTTAAAATCTTACCTCTTTTCTTTTTCTTCTTCTCTTTCTCCTTTCTCTTCTTCTTCTCTTTCTCCTTCTTTTCTCCTTCTCTCTCTCTCTCTACGTATGGAACCAGAGGGGGGAGGGATAAGTATGGAGGCTCCCCTGCTGGCAGGTTAGTGGAATTCCACTAAGCAACGTGCAATGACCATTTTGCCCCTCGACTTAATTCCGTTTAGTCGCACGGATCAAATACCTTTCGTAAGCCCTTCTAAAAGTCCGATTGAGCTCAAATTTGGCAGGAATGTTCGTTTTTACTTAACAAGTCCACTGAAATTTTCACATTTCAGTTTCGACCCCGTTTGGTCACTGCGAACTGTCCCGAACTGTAATCTTTATCAGATAACTTCCAGATGCTATTTCTCTCTCTACAGGTGTCAGAAAAATCTGAAACTTCAAATCTAGCCTCATGCCAACGTTCCTGACATCTCCGCCAATTTTCATAATTTTCTGACACTGTGCATTTTCTGCTAATTTTCTCAGTTCCATTCTTTACAGAAATTAAAGTTTACGTTTTCATCCGATTTTCAACCCAACAATGTCCAAAATCCAAGGCGCTTCACAGAGTACCAAACATTTTGGAATCAATCCTTTGTATTTTCGCATCCTATTCGGAGCACTGATCGCAATAGAATCAGCTGCCAATTTCATTATACGGCAGAAATTTCTCCTTTTTGCACTACCACTTCGCACTGAACACTTCAAAACCCTTTGAAAGCACACCCTTGGCTTTTCCAAAACTTCACAATTGATTCGGAGATACCACAATTTATCCTCACGTCTTACTTTAATTCTTTTAATCAAAGTTAGCGTCGGAAATCCGAAATTCTCTTTATATTTCGTTTCGCGCCCAATTTGCGCCGAAACACTTATTTATCTCCAGAATTCATTCACACGCATCACAAATCACTCGGGGATGATGTCCAACTAGCTCAATCCTCACTTTGACCCTCTAGGTCAAAGTTGACATCGCAACTCCAAGTTTCCATATGTTACAAGGGGCGTGGGTGATGATATAAGGGTGCAACAATGCAAAAACACCCCTGTAGTTCAACCCGTTGAGATTCTGCCAAAGTGTACCGATACATGGGAAAGTGTACCGGTACAAATCCCGCGAAATGCAAACCCGAGGCTCGGGTTTGAAATTCGGCACAAGTGTACCGGTACAACCATCAAAGTGTATCGGTACAAAATGTGTACCGGTACAACCATCGACATGTCACCGGTTTCACCATGTGCAGAATGCAATCCGAGGGTAGGCTAAGTCCAACTCTTTAGTGACCTTAGCGCTACATAAAATATTACAATTCTCGGGATGCGAGCCATAGGTCAGAACACTGTCAACGACCCACCAGAAAATCTGGAAAAACTCAGAACACGGTTCAAACACTCGAACCTCGCAATTTGCAAAGGTCCAGTGTGTTACATTCACCCCTCCTAAAAAGGAGTTTCATCCGCGAAACTCGAAAAGTAAAGTACCTCAAACCTCCATCTGAAAAAGATGGGGATAGCGCTCCCGCAGTGCGCTCTCCAACTCCCAAGTGGCCTCGCGTTCATCGTGGTTGCTCCAAAGCACCTTCACAAAGGGAATCTCACGGTTCCACAATCTCTTTACTTCGCGAGCCAAAATCCTCAAAGGTTATTCCTCGAAGCTCAAATCATCCCTCATCTCCAAAGGTGTGGCGTCCAACACGTGAGCCGGATCATGAATGTACTTCCGAAGGACCGATACATGAAAAACATTGTGTACACCCGATAGGTTCGGTGGTAGAGCAAGTCGATACGCTACCGGGCCTACACGCTCCAAAACCTCATATGGTCCAATGTATCGGGGGCTCAACTTACCCCGGATCCCAAATCTCCTAATCCCTCTCGTCGGTGAGACTTTCAAGAAGACATGATTTCCAATCTGAAACTCCAAGTCTCGTCGCCGCTTGTCAGCATAACTCTTTTGCCTACTCTGGGCTGTCAACAATCGCTCCCGAGCAATGCGAACCTTGTCCTCTGCTTCCTGGAGCACATATGGGCCTAAAGCGAATCTCTCGCCAACTTCACTCCAATGAAGTGGCAATCTACACTTTCGTCCATAGAGTGCCTCGAAAGGTGCCATCTTGATGCTTGCTTGATAACTGTTGTTATAAGCAAACTCTGCCATCGGTAGATGCTGCGACCATCCTCCCTGGAAGTAAATCACACAGGCTCAAAGCATGTCCTCGAGAGTCTGTATAGTACGCTCTGACTGCCCGTCACTCTGGGGGTGGAAAGCAGTGCTGAAATCCAAGGGCGTACCCAAAGCATCCTGTAAGCTCCGCCAAAAGTGAGATACAAATCGGGGGTCTCGATCTGATTCAATAGAAGTAGGTACCCCATGCAATCGCACAATCTCGTCCAAGTATACCTGTGCGAGTCTCTCACCAGTCCAAGTAGTGTGGATAGGTACGAAATGTGTCGATTTCGTCAACCTATCCACGATCACCCAAATAGCATCATGCCCGGCCTGCGAGCGGGGCAAACCCATCACAAAGTCCATGGTGATCTTCTCCCATTTCCACACCGAAATCGGTAAGCTCTGTAATTTTCCCGCGGGGACTCGGTGCTCGGCTTTCACCTGTTGGCAAGTTAAAC
>NW_017892661.1:0-2895 GCF_001540865.1 Ananas comosus | reverse complement strand
GAAATATAATATTAAACAAGAGATAAAACTTACATCACAACGCTAGAAGGTTTCCCTTCCGGGACTTCCCGGGGGAAAAGAAAGGACTTGTTTGTTCAGCAAGAGGTATAGAAATGTGTTGACCGTCATAACATTCCACTGATACTTCACTCTTAAAAGAGATAAATTTAGTTTTATCAGCATACCGTTGGCGTTGATCGTATAGAATGTCTGGGTTTATGAGGCGTAATCCGTGGGTACGGAAGATTGCGATGTCATCATCATAGTAAATTTGATAAAAAAAAAAAAAAAAAAAAAAAAAAAAAAAAAAAAAAATCCCACGTGAAGCCTCGTGCATGCATAGTTATCGTGCATAGTAACTTCGCTCGCTAATTTTCGCCAGCCACATTTCCAGACAGAAAAAATACTAGAAAATCCAGAAAAATCTTACAAGTATTTCGCCACCCTTCTTCAGTACCAAGCCCTTATAAGCCTAGAACAACTTAGTATTTCTACCTGGTTCCCTATTAAAGACTTCCTACAGGCCTACCTATATTATGCAAGTATAAGTGGAAATGCATTTAGTCAGGACATAGGAAGAAAATTATTGTTAAAACTTCCAGGAGCCGTAGGCAGAGAAATTCAAGACAGATGGGATATAATGGAAAAAGAAACCATAAGGCAAAACCCAGACACTAAATGGTCCATAGGACAAAGAGTAAAATTCATAATGAATATATTACAAGAAAAATGTGCCAATATTCAAATCACAAAACAATTAAAAGATAATGAATATTCATTCTGCAAAAGTGTTGTGTATACTCCCCAACAATATCAACACCCATTTTATAAAAATCCAAAGAAAAAAGCTAAACATTACATCCCTCAATACAAAGGATATAAGACAAGAATGAAGTATTCCTTAAGACGATCAAAAGCCAAAAAACCCTATTTAAATAAAGATAATCATGTAAGAAAATATAAATCCGACAGAACTTATAAAAGCAAACTTCTTTGTTATACATGTAATAGTCCAGGGCATTTTGCAAATGCATGTCCAAGAAGACAAAACATAAAAAACCGAAATGCTTTACTTATAGAAGATACTGGTGAAACTCTGATTTTACTATTTGCATAGTAAATTTGATAAAAAAAAAAAAAAAAAAAAAAAAAAAAAAAAAAAAAAAAAAAAAAAATCCCACGTGAAGCCTCGTGCATGCATAGTTATCGTGCATAGTAACTTCGCTCGCTAATTTTCGCCAGCCACATTTCCAGACAGAAAAAATACTAGAAAATCCAGAAAAATCTTACAAGTATTTCGCCACCCTTCTTCAGAGAAGCATATATACGGTCTCTCCTGTAAAAATCTTTCTTTCCTACAAATCACTATTTGCATAGTAACTTGCATAGTATTTTTTACTGTGAACTGTCTATCAAACAAATTCATCTGAACATCCACCTACACATCCCAATTAAATTAGTATTTAATAACGACCAACATCGTTTTCGCCTACAAACACACCTCAATCTAAGTTTTTAAACTTAAAAAAGAAAAAGAGAAAAAACAACGTGCTCTTAATGCCTTATGACAATAGACATAAAAAAATAATTGATGCATCCTTAGGATGTACAGAAATAGACATGAATTATAACGGTGGAATATTTTATGTTGTCCCAGATTTTCTAATGCCTTCATTTGACTTCACTAATCAAATTAAGATCGGTATACAAGTTAGAGGAATAGACTTATATGAAGGACAAAACTTTAGAAACCTGCAAGTGTGCATCGGGTTTACAGGTCTGTTAACACCTACTGCTGAATCACATTTTCTAATGAATCCTTTAGGTGTAGTAGATTTAATGGGAACACAAGGCATGAAGTTAATAGCACCAATGGAAATAGATAAAAAATCATCATGCCAAGTGTCAAATTCTAATAAGTCTGTTTCGTCTGTTATATTATCGAGGGAACAAGGTTCTCCTTTAGAGCAATTGTCACAGCAATCTATTCTGTCTTTTAAGGGTTTCTTTGCTTTCTTTTGTACCGGAGTCATTGTGACATGTTTATAGAATTTAACATAATCTCTATTGATGCTTATTCCTCCTAAGAAATGAAGCATAAAATTTAAGCCTAATACAAAGTCTGCGTCTATTTTCATCTTTCGTAACCAGACTCTGGGGAGGGTATAAGTTTCATTGAATGTATTGCATGTATCTAAGAAACTAATTTTTGCATTAGAAACATACTGTGTATATTTATGGGCAGTACCGTCCATCTGGATGCCCTTTGTTGGTTCGCATTACCTAACTTTTACGCTAATTAAGCACACCATTAATTAAGCTTTTTCTAGCTATATCAGAAAAATTCTCAAAAAATATCCAAAAAGTTGTTAAAAATCCACCTTCCTCCTTTTTGCACTTATCCGCCTAAACCGATATTTCAAATACTTAATTTTCAATATATTACATAATCTGACCCAACTCTACTATTGCCGCATTTCCCTAAATTCATAAAAAATCCCAAAAAATATTGCGAAAATCCCTTTTAGGTTTTTGCTTCTTTCAAAGGTTTGTTTTTTCCACACCTTTTAGGATTTTTATAATTAGACTAGGGTTTTCTCCATAAATCCTAGGGTTTTTATTTCAAGGGTTTTTTACTAACAACAGACTTGTAGTTTGTGTTTAAAAATCATTTCCGCACCTTCTTCTAAACCCTAAACCCTAAACCCTAAACCCTAAACTTGGAACTAGCCAAGCCTAAACTCCTAGCCCTTCTTCCCCCTCCTCTAATCCCCCCTAATAAGTCTACTAAGACTCAACCCTAGGCTCTGATACCACTATAATCTGTCACGCCCGGGTACCAGCGGAAGCATATCCGGCACGTGCACAGACCCGCCATACACCTGCAGTATATAA
>NW_017892660.1:0-2898 GCF_001540865.1 Ananas comosus | reverse complement strand
TTTGTTGTAGTGAACAAGCACCTCCTGCATGACTTGACCGAGATGGGTCTTTGGTCTCCAATTCTCAAGAACAAGATAATTTATGAAGACGGCTCTGTTCAAAAGATTTCTGAAATACCAGATAATCTAAAAGCAATTTACAAGTATGTATATCTATATCACAATTGTACTTTCTTGTTTGGCGGGATTGCAAATGAAATTTCTTTTAGATACTCATATTAGTTTTCCAATTGTGTGTCAGAACGGTGTGGGAGATCAAGCAAAAAACACTAGTGGACATGGCTATTGATCGTGGATGCTACATCGATCAAAGCCAGAGCCTTAACATCCACATGGATCAACCTAACTTTGGAAAACTAACATCTCTGCACTTCTACGCTTGGTCCAAGGTGTCTTTGCATTTCTTTCGGTCTTCAGACCATTCCTGTTCTTCAATAGAACATTCTTTGCTTTTGGGTTTTATTATGGTTTGACTAACATTTTCAGTTTCTTTTTGATTATAGGGTCTAAAAACTGGCATGTACTACCTGCGAACCCGTGCTGCTGCTGATGCTATCAAGTTTACTGTGGATACGTCTCTTCTCAAGGTGAGTTCTCTTGCATCTTTTTGATCTGTCATTTCTTGTTCTATCCTGTATTAGTTTTGTAACATCAAGTACTGACTCTCGTGGTGGGAAAATATCTGGTGCTATGAACACAGGATAAGAAACCAGCAGAGGAAGAGGATGTTGAAGCCAAGATGGCACAAGTTGTTTGTTCCTTAAACAATCGAGACGAGTGCATTGCATGTGGAAGTTAAATTCTACTGCATAAGACCTTATATTCACATATCTGGCTTACCAGCTGAAGTAATTGCACTCTTGGGGCTTACACCTGCAAGCTTTCCTGCCAAAAAATTGGATGTTATGGGCTTAAATATACTGATAACTGCACATGTTCTAACCGTATTGCTTCAAAACTTCTCATCTGAAGTAGCACTGTATAAAGCTTGCTTATTTACATATTACTAGTATGTCTTTTTGTGCTTGTAAAACGTGTTCAGTCCAGTGTAAAGATACTAGTCGTTGTTCTAATCGGCTTACTTTTACTAGCTATTATCTCCATAGCTAGTAGATTGAGAAAGTTATTGTGTTCTCTTGTCTCTTTTACTGACAAATTTGGCATTTGAAAATAAACATATTGCTCTAGTTTCTTTGACATTGCTGCAACACTACAGGAAAGAGACTTGGTGGCAGTTTTCTTAACCTCTACTGGGAGTTTAAACCGCCCCTACCAAACATAGCAGTGGTTATTGGACTGCCGGTAGAATGTCCTGAATATTATCTTCTCTACATTGTAGCAGCGGTGTAAACTGTCGCTAGATAAACATAAATGTTGATGGATTTGTTTTGTTGAGGTGGTTTTAACCGCTACTATAGGTAAATCTAAATTGTTGGTAGTTTTGATTGTGAGGTGTTTTAAATTGTCTCAAAATGAATATAAGAGCTTGTTTGGTTCAAGAGTAGAATTGGAATAGATAATAGAATAGGAATAAATTGGAATGGCAATTAGCTTGGCCCACTCCCCTAAGGGCGTGTTTGGTTTGAAGTCGAGCGTGTTTGGTTCGAAGTCAGAATAGGAATTGAAATAAGTTGGAATCGGAATTGAAATGATTCATTATTTAATTTTGTTTGGTTCACTACCTGAATCGGAATCGGAATAAATTATTTTTATTGTTGGTGTTTGGTTCAGGTAGATATAAAAAATATAATAAATTAATATACTAACTTTATCTTTATAATATATTAATTTAAATTCAAATTGAAAATTAAATATTAAAAATTTACATCAAAATTTTGAAATAATGTCAAAATTTTAGTTTAATTTTTTTAAAAAAAATTAAACTTTGAAGTTTAGTGGATAATTCAAAATATAAAACTAAAGTTCGATTTATTCAAATTCAAACTTAAAATTACACCTTGGTACCAAATTTTGAGAATTCGCAATCCGTTTCGATACTGACTGTTGTTCATTCGATACCGGATGTTGCGATTCTGCAACGGAAGCGTCGAATCGATTTTTACCATAAACTCGTCTTCTCAGCAAAAGCTAATACAATCACAAAATAGAGAAAAACCAAATAAAAAATATGCGTGTAAAATAAGATTTATTAAATAAAAAAAAATTATACTTGACTCTTCTTCTACAACAGAGTAGCTACAACCGAGCCCTTTTTTTGAATCTCTCGTACCCTTCTCTCGTCTTTTATAAACCCTTAAGAAAACAACTCTAACTTTTTCTCTCTCACATACATCGCCCACCTAGCACAACCATGGCTTTCTCTTTCTCTTTCTCTCTCTGGTATCTCTCTGGTACCTCTCTGGTAGGAACCACCCAAGAGACTCTCTCTCTCTCTCTCTCTCTCTCTCAGCCGTACTCACCTCCAAAAGCATCCACATAGTGCTTTTATAGTATACCTCTAAAATGTACCCAAATTCTAGTATAATTAAGATTTTTATTCAAATTAATATTTAAATTAATATTTTATTTATGTTAGTATATTGATAATATTTTATTTTATCAATGATAACTATATTGTGTTCGCATCTTAATTATTTTAAAACTGTCGAATCATCGTATTGGAATTGTATCGTGTATTTGTGTCCTGTATTTTGTGTCAATATCAATGACGTTCCCTGGGTCCTCATGAACCTTAGGTAGCGTTTGGTTGGGGAATAAGGGGGGGAATAAGCCCTTGTTCCCCCCTTTGTTCCCAAACGCTATGTTTGGCTCCCGGGAACAGTAGTTCCCGGGAATCTGGAATTAGCTGGAATAAGGCTGGAACTGCTGTTCCACCCGTTTCCTGGAACAAGCTTGTTCCTTGATGAGAACAAGATTAATTAAAATCTAAATCTAATT
>NW_017892659.1:0-2904 GCF_001540865.1 Ananas comosus | reverse complement strand
CTGGGAAGAAAAAGAAAAAAGAACGAGAGAAAAAAAGAGGAGAGAGAAAGAGGAAAGAGAAAAAGGTATAAGAGTATTTTGGTCAGTTTGCTGAAAAAGCGGACCGAATCTGCAAAAGCCAAAAAGATGGCCCGATTTTGCAAAAGTTCAAAATAAATGAATTTTTTATGCAAATTGGCCTCTATTCTTTCTCTTCATGGAAGCAAAGCTTTTTATTAATTCTACAAAAATTTATCAACATATCTATGAAATAATAATGGCCGTCATATTAGTTTAAGTTCTATATCGCTTTTGTTTCTTTATTATCACTTCCCAAGCCCCAGAAATCGAGAACATGTTGAAAGAAATCAGGAATTAAAAAAAGGGAAAAAAAAAATCAAGCAATCTTATTAGATTAGACAAGAAAAGAGGTGTATGATCTTGTTACCTGACTAGGCATCAGCATATAATTAGGTTAAAGACAAAAAAATATATAACATTAAAATATAATGACCTTTGAATAGTTTTCATACATATTTTAAATTTTAAATATTATTTTGAACATATTATATTTTAGTTTTGCAAAAATATATTAGCAATCACCTCTTTAAAAATGTGACTTGGTTGAAACACCGGAATAAAGCACGTTGTACATTTATTTGGGTAATGACTAATAAATCCTGTTATTTGGACGTTTTGTCGGTACGATCAGCTTTAGGTGACCTTAATTTTAAGCAGATGGATCAAATTTTTTATACAATTGTGCAGTTTAATTTTTCAACTATATTGGATGTACGCATCAATAGGTGGAATTTCTTTGACGATTTTTCAATTGGATCGATGTACGCATCAATGGGTGCAGTTTAATTTTTCAAAATTTTCTTGGAATTCGTAAGATTAAGCGGTTAACGCATCACTAGGTGAAATTTCTTTCTAGTCACTAGCACGATAAATTAGCTGACGATTTTTTTCTTCTTATTCTTCTTCTTTTTTCTTTTTCTTTTTTTTTTTCCTCCATTTCGAGGTTGAGTTGCCTCCCATGTAGTACAGTTCACTTATCCAATTGAATACGGATGGCTGCAACATTTTCTTCAACAAAAAAAAAAAAAAAAAAACTATATTGGATGTCATAAATAACTAATATATACTATATATCTACTATAATATATAGACGGAGAGAGAGAGAGAGAGAGAGAGAGAGAGAGAGAGAGAGTGAGGCTACTATGATTATCGGAGTACGGGAGCTTTCGTGTTCAGCTCGTTTTCGATGTTGCACTTTCGAATCGTCTGATCGCGTCCGGTTAAACTTGATTTAGGTATTTGGAGATACTTAGGCAATAAATTTTATATATTTTTCGTACTACATTTGCCTAGTTAATCGAATGGGCTTCAAACATCAACACAATTTCAATCGCCGTACGTGAACCGTTTGCAGTTTAACTGGTGTAGAAACATATGCAATACGTGAAACTTTTTGATAGAAAATTGCTTATATTATAGTATAAAATACGATCAATATCTTTGATTAAATTTTAATGTCATATTTAATTTGTAAGAGGTGGGGGGGTGGGTTTTTTATTGTCAAGCGTTGATTTTGAGCCCCTTCGTACTCGCTAGCAATAAATTGTAAAATAAAATTTATTTTCGTAGGTACTTAAAATTAGATCAAGTTTAACGGCCGATCGACGATTTCGAAAGTGGCAATCATCGAAAACGAGCTAGAACACCGGAAGGCTCCATATTCCGCTGGAGTTGTAAGCCTCAACTTCGTACTATATACCTATCTATATATATAGGAGTGGGTTGGTGATGGCTTATGAAAGCACGGGAGCCTCCGTGGTTCAAGTTTGGTTTTCGATATTCGGGGCTTTGAATTGGACGATCGCTCCGTTAGAGTTGATTCTAAAGTATTTGACAGTACTAGAAATAAATTTTGTATAATTTTTCGATATCATTGCCTGAACATGTGATCGAAGGGTTCAAAATCAATAATATATGGCCGGTGCTGAGCAGGTTGCAAGTTTAACGGTGTAGAAATATCATTAACATGAAATTTGATAGAAATTCTTTATACACATAGTAAAATAAGCTCATAATTTGATCTAAATCTTTAATGCCATCATATCAAATATTTTTGTCAGTTTTTTACTTTTCAGTCGTTGGATCTTTGAGGCACTTCGATCCTGGGCAAATGATATCAAAAATCTCAAAACTTATTTTCTAAGATACTTCAATTCTTTAGATCAAGTCTAGGACACGATCAGTCGAATTCGAAAGTAACCAATATCGAAAACAAATTGGGAAGCACGGAGCCCTGTGCTATCCATAAGCATCCTAGCGGCAACTCTAATATATATATATGATAGCAACCGGCTCACAACGGACATTAAATTAGTTGCTTTTGAGACCCTTCGTCTAGAAATGAATATCCGAAAAATCACAAATTTATTTTCTAGTTACCAAACTACTCTGTTAACATTAACGGACGGATCGCGTTCGAAGCCCGATTATCGAAAAATATGGAAGCACGGAGGGTCCGTGCTGTCATAAGCATACCAGACACAACCTACATACCTATATCTATACAATACTACTAGGATATATATTATATATATATATGAGGTTAGACTGCGGCTCTTCGGATAGTACGCTGTTCGATTTACTACTGTTTTTTTTATGATAGAGTTAAAATCGAGATTGGCACGTTGAACATGATCTGACCATTTAAATTATTAGAAACTCAACATTTCATGATTTTTTGGACATCACTAGACTGAACGATCCAAAGGGTTACAATTTATAATATTTAAATGGCCAGATATGGTGGTATTGCTCCTTTATAGTATGAGACGTTCAAATCAAATAATTCTTTGTTAGAAAATTTCTTTAAACTATCTTAAATAGATCTAGCATATCTCTCTCTCT
>NW_017892658.1:0-2915 GCF_001540865.1 Ananas comosus | reverse complement strand
TCACCGGCACCGTCGACTGCATCGACACCGGCTCTACCAGCCGCTAGCCAGGGGACTCCATCGGCACAGTACCAGCCTGGACAGTCACCCATCCAGCGTCAGGGCGAGGGATCTCGACAGGCCCCGAGTCGGCATTTGTATGCCGCTCAGACCGTGGAGACGACCGCAGCCGAGGATGTGATTGCAGGTATCATTTTACTTGATGGCATTAGAATTCGTGCATTGTTTTATACCGGTGTATCACATTCATTCATAGATCGGTTATTTGCCGAGTTGCATGGCATCCCTTCGGTTTCTTTGTTGCATCCGGGACAGGTTGTAGTACCCGACCACACTCTGGATATTCGAGAGTTTTGCCCTAGTTGCCCTGTTCGAGTAGGAGATTGGATTATGCCCGTGGATTTGCTAGCTTTGCGCAAGCTGGGGGAGTTTGATGTGGTCTTGGGTATGGATTGGTTAACTAAGTATTATGCCACGATCGATTGCAAGAATCGCACGGTTACTTTTAGAGAACTGGGGCAGACTGAGGTTGTGTTTAAAGGATGCCGGAGTTCGCTGTTTGGGATGACGATTAGCTCGTCTCGAGCTAGGCAGCTGATCAGGAGAGGCTGCATAGCCTATTTGGCTAGTGTTGTTGTGAGGGGCGATTATGACACCCCTAGGATTGAGGATACCTCAGTGGTGCGGGAGTTTCAGGACGTATTTCCAGCTGAGCTACCAGGTATGCCCCCCTGATAGGGAGATTGAGTTTGTGGTGGATCTCATCCTTGGGACTACTCCAATCTCAAAGGCACCCTATAGGATGGCACCGGCAGAACTGAAGGAGTTGATGGCACAGCTGCAGGATTTGTTGGACAAGGACTTCATTCGATCGAGCGTCTCGCCTTGGGGAGCGCCAGTTTTATTCGTCAAGAAGGATGGATCGCTGCGTCTATGCGTGGATTACCGTGAACTTAATAAAGTCACGATCAAGAATAAGCATCCGTTGCCGAGGATCAATGACTTATTTGATCAGCTTCAAGGATCGAGTGTGTATTCCAAGATCGACTTGCAGTCGGGATACCACCAGTTAAAGATCAAACCCGAGGATGTATCAAAGACGGCTTTTAGAACACGGTATGGACATTATGAGTTCACCGTTATGCCGTACGGGCTTACTAATGCCCCGGCAGTTTTTATGGATTTAATGAACCATATTTTTAAGCCTTACCTAGACAGGTTTGTCGCGGTGTTCATCGACGACATTTTGGTTTATTCCCGAAGTGATGCAGATCACGAGGAACATGAGGATTGTACTTCAAGTACTTCGGGAAAAGGAGCTTTATGCGAAGTTAAAAAAGTGTGAATTTTGGCTTCGAGAAGTGGCATTCCTTAGGCATCTGATTTCGCGATCAGGTATAGCTGTGGATCCTAGGAAGATTGAGGCTATCAAGGATTGGCCGAGACCGACGAGCGTCACAGAGATACGGAGCTTTCTTGGATTGGCCGGTTATTACCGGAGATTTGTCGAGGGGTTTGCTAAGTTATCTACTCCCCTCACGAGGCTCACGCATAAAGGCATCAAGTTCATTTGAAACGATGCGTGTGAAAGGAGCTTCCAAGAGTTGAAGCAAAGATTGACGACTGCCCCGATCCTAACCCTGCCGGTTGCTTGAGTAGGGTATGTGGTTTATAGTGATGCTTTATTTAATGGATTGGGTTGCGTTTTGATGCAGGATGGCAAGGTGATCGTGTATGCTTCTCGCCAATTGAATGAATATGAAAGGAACTATCCTACAGATGATCTGGAGTTGGCGGCCGTAGTCTTTGCATTGCAGTTATGGCGCCACTATCTTTATGGCGAGCGGTATGAAGTATACACGGATCACAAGAGCTTGAAATATCTATTCACTCAGAAGGAGCTAAACTTGAGGCAGCGCAGATGGTTGGAGCTGCTCAAGAATTATGATCTGACTATTCTTTACCACCCGGGCAAGGCTAACGTGGTGGCGGATGCGCTAAGTAGGAAATCGACGAAAAACTTAGCGATGCATATTGTTACTCAACCGTAAGTGATCGAGCAGATAAAGCGGTTGGAGTTGGAAGTGGTGACACTTGATACACCCTTACGGTTGATGACCTTGGTAGTGCAACCTACACTGTTGGATAGAATTAAAGAAAGGCAAGTTTCCGATGTGGAATTGCAAAAGATTAGAGACAAAATGTAGTTGCACCGGCGATTTCCTTGTGGATGACCAAGGATTGATGCGTTTTCGTGGACAGTTATGTGTACCGGCGGATTCGGGACTTAAAGAAGATATTCTTCAAGAGCACACCGAGCACCCTATGCTATACATCCGGGAGGCACCAAGATGTACAAGGACTTAAAGTTGCTCTATTGGTGGCCCGGAATAAAAAAGGACATTGGTGAGTTTGATGCTAGATGTTTAACTTGCCAACAAGTAAAGACTGAGCACCGATTACCCGCGGGGAAACTTCAGAGTTTGCCGATCCCCATGTGGAAGTGGGAGAAGATCAGCATGGATTTCGTGATGGGATTGTCTCGCTCTCACGCCTGGCATGATGCCATTTGGGTGATCGTGGATAGGTTGACGAAGTCGGCGCAATTCATACCTATACATACTACCTGGACTGGAGAGAAGCTCGCACAAGTGTACCTGGATGAGATTGTGTGACTTCACAGAGTGCCTACCTCGATTGTATCTGACCGAGACACCCGATTTGTGTCTCACTTTTTGTCACGCCCCGGGACCCAGCGGAAGCCCGCCCGGCGCGTGCCCAGACCCGCCATATGCCTACAACATATAAGGCGTCTAAAAATAACAATAATAAAAGCAGTAATAAGAGACATCTAGGAGTATCAGAGCATAATAAATGTCTAAATGCTACAACAAGGAATAAGGATAAAACTGTAA
>NW_017892657.1:0-2929 GCF_001540865.1 Ananas comosus | reverse complement strand
TGACGTGCTCGGGTCGGGCCAAATTGGCAGCGGTCCCGGGGCGTGACAGAAAGAGCCAAAGAGGCTACCAAGGGCGATCAATTGCATGTCGGAGAATCATCAAGAAAATTAAATAAACGTGGTTCTTTTTCTAAGCAAAGAAGATTGAGGAGACGATTACCTCGGCCATGTGTAATTTGTGGAGGTCCGCATGTTCCCCCAAAGTGTCCTCAGCGGAAAGGAAAGTGTTTTGTATGTGGTCAAGAGGGCCATTTTCGCTCTGAGTGCCCAAGAAAGAACATGTTGACTAAGGTATCTGCACCGACTGTGTTGCAAAAAGTACCCAGTGGAGGTACGCCGACGGAATCATAGAGTGAGATACGACGGCAGGGATAACTATTGCAGGTAGTACATTGTGTAATGTTTCTATAATTCGATTAGGAGTATAATGATGGCTTTAGTTGCATTTTTGATCGACTGTTGGCCGAGTTGATTAGTATCAATCCCCTCCTTTTTGCATGTATGTAGGATTGATTGAATAGAATGGTCTACTTGACGCTCTGCCTAATGAGAAGGCTTAGTGTATGCCAACAAATGGATTGGCCTTACCTATGATAGAGTGGTTTTGATTACAATTTAGGGGTGAGGTACTTTGTACCATGGTTTGTACGAACTAAACTGATTCGCGTTGGAACTTTGAACCTTTTGCAATGCATTTTGAAGGGTTTAGCCTCGCTGACTGCGAGAATAGTCATTTTACCTAAAGTAGGTAATTATAATAAGGCTGGAGCCTTATTGGCTGATACTGTTAAATTGTAAGAACCCTCAAAGTGAAGGGTAGTTCTTGAGTAGTGGTTGTGCTATTCCTAAACAAGTCACAAATTGTGAACTTGATGAATAGAGAATGTTTTATACCTAGTGCTTCATTTTGGTGAAGCAATTTCACTGTGGTGCGATTAGATGAGCTATTCAACTGTGTGTCGAATATCGTGACTTTAATTGAAACACAATTAGTGGTTGGATTAAGTCAAGATTTGATGATCTTTTGATCAGCCTTTAGTATTGGATGCATGCTGATAGAAAAAGGTTATGAAAGATTTATCCAGTTGTTTGTTCGGTGAATTCTGCAAGGCAGATAATGACTGAATAGGAAGATGAATTAAAAGGATTGAGATGAGACTCTCCTAATGGAACTAAGCATCTTGGAAGCATCTTGGAATATTTAGAAAGAGATTGCCCGGCTACTTGTCTCTTTCTCTTCTGATTCTAGTTATGTATAAGTGGAACTAAGCTTCAGGGAACAAGCTGCATGAAGTTAGTCTTTGGGCATTATTATCTTGACTGATAGTTATATCAGGATAATTCTCATACAGTTCGAAAGCAAATGATAATGCATTAAGTGTAGGTTAACGAAGGCTTTGTTCAGATTTCTTCCCCCGGTGACGGAAGAATATGTAGAATAATAGCAATAGAGAACTTATTGGTGAAGTATAAACTGATTCCCCTTTATTGCCTAAATTGGAGTTGGGACAATAAATACTTTGAGCATCACACTCTCAGAACAGTATCAAAGCAAGTTTATCTGAAGTGATCTACTTACAGGAGCAGATAGTGATGTCACAAGTGAATTTGGTAGAAACAAAGCTCCAATGTAAGCTTGTATAAAATGCTTTGAGTATATGAGGAAAATTTCTTAATAATGAGATGGTCATAATTTACTTTATAATTGGTGTAAAGGAAAACAGTAAAGCTGTAGAGACAACATTAATGGAACCTGTCTGAATTTAGATATTGATGTGGAGCAGTATCCAGTAATGCGAATTGGGATTATCGCCTAGTAGCAAAAGGAAATACGATACTATGGTAGTGGGATACAATGTTGGATAGTTAATCAGGAATTCACCTTTAATGGATTGATGGATAATCAATTTCAATTTGCTATTGACAGGGCACTACCAAGAATAACTAGTTCGTTGTCAAGCTAGTTATAATTGAGGAATATAGTAACTACAAGATGTATGAGAAAGTTATGACTACTGGATAATGCAAAGTAATCATTGGTATTTGATCACCTTGCTAAACACAAGTGGTACATCAGAAGTAACCTAGAAGCCTATTAGGGAATGGTTACGCTCTAATCAAGACGGGACAAGTTGGGCTTTAGCCTCAACCTATTTGAGAAAATAGGAAATGAATTTCTCATGGAATAGAATTACGCTGGGAGTGCAATCTTTTAAAGAGTTTTGACTTTTGAGAACCAGTGGATGATTGAGAATTCCACTGCTAATATATGATAATTCTTTGGAACTCAGGATTGGTACCAAATGTAACTACTAAGCACTATTGAACAAAGGGTACCCTTGGAATTCTTCTTATCGAATGAATGATTAGACCCCTGCAGATGAGCATAATGAGAAGGGTGGAGTTTACCCTCGAATTATTGAAAACGTTGAAATAGAATTTCATCCATTAAAATCATGGATTCTATGGATGAAAGAAGAGTTTTTATGGCGAGACAGTGATATAAACTCATGAACAACGATGGAATGGATTTTCCACCCTTTTTAGAGGATTTCGAATGAAGATTCAGTTCTAGTTTTGCGGACGAAACTTTTATTTAGGAGGGGTGAATGTAATATACTGAATCTGGGCCTATTGACAAGTTCAAGGGTTGCAATGGCTATTGGAACTGAGCTACGACGTTTGATAGACCTTAGAAAGGTTTTGACACGTTACTGAAGTAAGAAAGTAACTGGAATTGGAAAATTGCATCGTAAATGCCTTATCAATTGCAATGCTTCGAAATTGGTTAATTGCGAAGTTCGAATGCGGGAAATGGTAAGTGGAACTACCCTACATCCTCTAAAGGGCTTAGACAAGTTTTTGGACAAGTTAGAGAGTGATTGAAGGGTTAAAAGCAAGAAAGTGCATTGATTGGACGAAATCAGCA
>NW_017892656.1:1899-2930 GCF_001540865.1 Ananas comosus | reverse complement strand
GGAGCCAGTCGCGAGGACGTGGCCAGTCTACTCAGCGAGGAGGACCCGATCGTCGCCAGGCTCCCCGCTGCGTGATCTGTGGCGCTCCTCACTACCCGCGGCAGTGTTCACGCAGCCGTGGCAGGTGCTTCTTGTGTGGCCAGGAGGGCCACTTCCAGTCGGACTGCCCGAGGAGCCTTTTGCCAGCGCCATCTTCGGCATCTGCACCAGCATCGCCAGGTCCCAGCCAGGGGACATCTTCTGCGCATCACCAGGCGGGACGGCCGCTAGTTCAGCGACTGGGGGACGGGTCACGACAATCCCCGAGTGGGCGCATGTATGCGGCCCAGACTGACGAGGCGGCGGCAGCCGAGAATGTGGTCGCAGGTATCATTTTACTCTATGGTATTCGAGTTAGAGCATTATTTGATACCGGTGCATCGCATTCATTTATAGATCGGCTGTTTGCCAAGTTGCATGGCATCCCACTTGTATCCTTGTTGCATCCGGGACGAGTTGTTGTACCAGATCATTCTTTGGACAATCGGGAGTTTTCCCCCAATTGCCCCATTCGAGTCGGAGATTGGATCATGCCCGTGGACTTGCTAGCTTTGCATAAACTCGGGGAGTTTGATGTCGTGTTGGGCATGGATTGGTTGACCACATACTTTGCCACCATTGATTGCAAGAACCGAACGGTGACGTTTAGAGAGCCGGGGCAGGCGGAGGTTGTGTACCGAGGATGCCAGAGTTCGCTGTTTGCGATGACGATTAGCTCCTCTCGAGCCAGGTAGTTGATTAGTAGAGGCTGCGTGGCCTATTTGGCTACTGTTGTGTTAAAGGGTGATAATGATGCCCCTAGGATTGAGGATATCCCCGTAGTGCGAGAGTTTGGAGATGTGTTTCCAGCGGAGCTTCCAGGCATGCCACCTGATAGGGAGATTGAGTTTGTGGTAGATCTCGTTCCCGGAACTACTCCAATCTCAAAGGCGCCTTATAGAATGGTACCGGCGGAATTGAAGGAGCTGAAGGCACAGTTGCAGGATCTTCTG
>NW_017892656.1:0-1039 GCF_001540865.1 Ananas comosus | reverse complement strand
ACCATGGATTTCGTGATGGGATTGCCTCGCTCACAGGCCGGGCATGACGCTATTTGGGTGATTGTGGATAGATTGACGAAATCGGCACATTTCATACCTATCCACACTACTTGGACTGGTGAGAGACTCGCACAGGTTTATTTGGATGAGATTGTGCGACTGCACGGGGTACCTACTTCTATAGTATCGGATCGAGACTCCCGTTTTGTATCCCATTTTTGGAGGAGCTTACAGGATGCTTTGGGTACGCGCTTGGATTTCAGCACTGCTTTCCACCCCCAGAGCGATGGGCAGTCAGAGCGTACTATACAGACCCTCGAGGACATGCTTCGAGCCTGTGTGATTGACTTCCAGGGAGGATGTCGCAGCATCTACCGATGGCAGAGTTTGCTTATAACAACAGTTATCAAGCAAGCATCAAGATGGCGCTGTTCGAGGCACTCTATGGACGAAAGTGTAGATCGCCACTTCATTGGAGTGAAATTGGCGAGAGATTGGCTTTAGGCCCAGATGTGCTCCAGGAAGCAGAGGACAAGGTTCGCATTGCTCGGGAGCGATTGTTGACAGCCCAGAGTAGGCAGAGGAGTTACGCTGATCGGCGTCGACGAGACTTAGAATTTCAGATTGGAGACCATGTGTTCTTGAAAGTCTCGCCGACCAAAGGAATTAGAAGATTTAGAATTCGGGGTAAGTTGAGCCCCCGATACATTGGACCGTATGAGGTTTTGGAGCGTGTAGGCCCAGTAGCGTATCGACCCGCTCTACCTCCAAACCTATCGGGTGGACACAATGTGTTTCATGTATCGGTCCTACGAAAATACATCCACGACCCGGCTCATGTTTTGGACGCCACGCCTTTGGAGCTGAGGGAGGACTTGAGCTTTGAGGAGCAACCTTTGCGGATTTTGGCTCGCGAAGTAAAGAGATTGCGGAACAATGAGATCCCCTACGTGAAGGTGCTTTGGAGCAACCACGACGAGCGCGAGGCCACTTGGGAGCTGGAGAGCGCACTGAGGGAGCGCTATCCCCATCTTTTTCA
>NW_017892655.1:1940-2963 GCF_001540865.1 Ananas comosus | reverse complement strand
GTTGGAAAGATAAAAATTAAATAAAATAACAAATTTGCCCTTGAATGTAATAATCAAATATGATTTAATAAATTAAGTATTAAAATAAATTAATTATTCAATCGATTTCTTTTAATTTACTAAATTAAATATTAATAAGTCAAAATAATGTGGCTCTTCTAAAAAAAAAATTCAAAAAAATTTCTAAACACACCCTGATGAAGGGTTAAAGGACAAAATGGTAAAGAAACATATCCCCCCAAATTGTTCCCTCCAATTCTCCCATCTGGGGAGAACAAGCTTAACGGGTTGTTTTCGGAACAGCCCGTTAAACCCGAAACAGCATATCCCCCTCTCTTTTTTTTCTGTTTGGGTATTGATAGGGGGATATCCCGCCTTGTTCTGAAATATCCTTCCAACCAAACGCAGCCTTGGGGTTTGTTTGGTTGAGGAGGGGGAGGATAAAATACCCAAACACTATTTTGAAAAAGGGAAAACAACGGTACTCTCTTTTTTTTTGGAACAAGCTAATATAATCCTGAATTGATGTTCCACTTTTTTTTTCTGAAACAAGCTTGTTCCAAAGTGTGAACAAGCTTTTAATTAAAGTCTAAATTTAATTTCAATAATGATATTAAATTATTAATTAATTTAATTAATATATTTAAATTATTATCTATTGCTTAAATAATAAAATAATTAGCTTATTTATTATTTATAGTTAATTAGCTAATAAAAAATTAATAATTTAATGTGTTTGTCCGTAAACTAATAATTATATTGATCAATCATTAATATTTTAACTAATCTAATTAATTTCTTTACTAATTATCTAACTAAAATAATTTACCACCTCATTAAAAGATTTAATTTTTTTTATATTAATAAATTAATTAATATATTTTAATTCTCTTATACAATATTGATAGCTAATTTATTAATTTATTAAATTATTTTAAATTAATATTTTGATGCCAATTAATTAAATAAAATATTTTTAATTTAAATTTATAACTATTATTCCTCATGTTCCAATCTAACTAT
>NW_017892655.1:0-319 GCF_001540865.1 Ananas comosus | reverse complement strand
AGTTGAGCTGGAATGCTATCGGTAGCAAACTAGCTCGGTTGCCACCCATTTGTTTTCGATGATGGAGTTTTTAAATTGACGATTGGCATCGTTGAACATGATTTATATCACTTGAAGTATATAAAAACCAAATTTCAGATCATTTCGACACCTAATGATCAGGGTTTCAAAATTTTTAATTTTAATGATAAATATATGGCGTTTTCTCGTTTAACGGTGTAAAACTATCCAAATTAATTGAATTTTGGTTAGAAAACTCTTTAAACTATTTAGAATAAGATCTATACTCTCGATCTTGATTACAAAATTTCTATCATCA
>NW_017892654.1:1855-2975 GCF_001540865.1 Ananas comosus | reverse complement strand
ACAATTGCAACTAAACCCTCCGTTTCTTCTTATTTGCACCAGACCTTACTGTGCTATCGGGGGCCTCTTGTACCAGTACAAGGGTTCTTGTACCGGTACAAGGCAGAGCAGTAGCCAAACCCGAGAGCTGTCTCTCGGTTTCGCAGGTCTTGTACCGGTACAAGGGGACCTTGTACCGGTACAGCGCCTGGACTGCACAAACTCGAGGGCTACTGTCTCTCGGTTTCGCAGGTCTTGTACCGGTACAAGAGGACCTTGTACCGGTACAGGGCCTGGACTGCACAAACCGAGAGCTGTCGGAGCTCTGGTCAGTGGTTGTACCGGTACAACCACCACCTTGTACCGGTACAACAGCTCCAGATTGCTGTTTTACTTCGATTCGGCTCAACTTCGCGCCGGTTGATGCCTAAACCATTCTAACACTTCTTTAACTCATTTTTCCACCTTCCAAACTCGTTGGAATGCAAGAGGAACTTGTTCATCGCTTTCCTTCAACGCTTTAACCAATTTGGTCAAAGTTCGAATATCGTTTTCGGGTTTCGATACGTTACAAGTACGATCATCTTCATACTCATAAGTAAAGTTTCCATAATAGAACTTCCGAATCAATGATCCATACTGTTAAATATTATCTTAAGCATTTAAAAGTTTTAGAAATTGAATTTTATAATTTTTTGATATCATTTATCTTCCAATTAAAAGATCTCAAAATTTATAATTTTTAACGGCAGGTATGAGATATTGCTAATTTAACGGTATAAAAGAATCGAAATCGGTTGAATTTTTTATAAAAAATTTTATTCATTATCTAGATAATGATCAATAACTCCAATCTTAATTTGAAAATTTTGATAATCGATTTTTAGGACGTCGTTTGATTTTTGACTGTTCATTTTATGCCAGTTTGATAAACTTTATAATAATTTTAAAAAATTACGAAATTTATTTTTTAAAATTTTTAAATACTCTAAATTATATTTAACGGAGTTGATCGTCAATTTGGAAGCTCAATCATCAAAAATAACTTATAGTACGAAGGGCTTTATATTCATAAGAGTATAGTTGCCCTACTATCTATATACATATATTGTTTTACTTAATTTAGTCTATGTTTAGATGT
>NW_017892654.1:0-1252 GCF_001540865.1 Ananas comosus | reverse complement strand
TATATATATGTATATATATATATATAGAATTAGTCTACTATACCATGATCAGCACTGACCAGTTTCGGTGTCTGCTGATCCTTTGTGAGGTAAGTACTGTGATCAGCACTGACCAACGATCACCGTGCTCATCTCCGGAGGCATCAGGACAACCTCAGATCTTCGGAAAAGGAAGCGCAAACCCAAAACCATGCACAGACAACACTACAAAAAGCTCAATGGGCAGAGAGGGCTCGGATCCAGCCAGCGGCCGCTCGGCGGCAGGAGCGCCAGCGGCAGGTGGTGCGGCCGATGGGGGGAGGTTGCCGGTCATGCGATTTGCCAGCGGGAGGCAGCCGGAGGGGCGGGCAGGGATGCCCTTGCCCGCACGGGGAGAAGGGAGCTCGGGCTCCCCTTCTCCAGTCACGGCGACCTCGGGGCGATGCTGAACAGCGGCGGGGGTCCCTGGGTTCCCAAGGAGGAAAAGGGAGGCGGCGGGCAACAGCGGTGGTGGCCCGCAGCTCAGGCGTGGCCACCCGAGCTCAGCTCAATCTAAAAACCGGGGCGGCCACACCCAAGGCGTGTGGCGATGGCGGGGATCGCACGGGCCGGAAACGGAGGTACCGGAGGGCCGTGAGGGTGGTCGTCGATGCAGCTCCGGGCGGCGGTGGCGCGAGGGAAGCGTTGCGAGCTCAACTCGGCCCGAGCTCGCCCAGGGAGCCCACAGGGCAGCTACAGCGCGGCGTCAGTGCTCGGCGACGGCAGCAGTTGGCGGGAAGGGTCGCCGGGGTTCCGGGGTTCCGGGGGAGGCGGCAGGAGCGACCTCCGGCGGCGATAGTGTGCGGGCCAGGAGCTACAGTGCTCTCGGCCCGTGCTGTCCCGATAAGGCTGCACGCTGCCCGGGCGGCAGTGGTGGCGCTGGGGCGGCGACTACCAGCCAGGGGAGGTCGACGGAGGTCGGAGGCATGGCCAGGGGGAAACCTGAGGTCAAAGAGCCCTCCAAGGTGCTGCTCGAACAATATGGTGGAGTTTGATGATAGAGGGGTGGTTGTGAGGAAGAAGCGGCCGATTTCGGCGGCCGATTTCGGCGGCCGGCGACGTGCGCAGGCGGCCGAGGTGCACGCAGCTAGGGCAGGGGGAAGCAAGGAAGGCGGCTACGGTCAGCTGGGCCTAGGGTTAGGGTTTGCATGGCGCAAAACCCAAGAGGTTATATATACAAGAGCTTGTTTTGTGCAAAAGTCCTCCAAACTCGGATATTTTGAATCGAGTCCCT
>NW_017892653.1:2614-2983 GCF_001540865.1 Ananas comosus | reverse complement strand
AACCATAAAGCTATTAAGAGTGTCCTATTAACCTTTACAACTGTTCTATTATGGCATCATAGTATTCTAAATTCTAAAACAGTGTTTACAACCATAAAGCTATTAAGAGTGTCCTATTAACCTTTACAACTGTTCTATTATGACATCATAGTATTCTAAATTCTAAAACAGTGTTAATAACCATAAACCTATTAAAAGTGTTCTATTAACCTTTACAACTGTTCTTTTATGGCATCAAAGTGTTCACAATCCTGCCAGCTGATAGAAGTGTTCTATTATGCCCTAGGAATGTTCTATTATGCCATAAGATGGTACGATTGCAACTCATATATGTATGTTCGGAAGTATAAAAAAGGAACATTCTAATCC
>NW_017892653.1:0-1555 GCF_001540865.1 Ananas comosus | reverse complement strand
GCAAAGACAAAAAGCAGCTGCAACCCTAAACGCTCAAAATATAGATTTTATATTAAATTCAAAATATAAAATAAAAGATTATAGAACTTGAAAAAAATCTCTTGTTGGAGTTGAATCCTCTGTCTCGGTTGTGGCCGAATTAGCTCCGAAATCGTTCCCAATTTCGGAAGCCCACCAGTGAAGGAATGCGTGACAGGTACTGGGATGGATATGGGAGCAGTTGAGAGGCGATCTCCTGCCAATGGAGAAAGGCGAAGCCGAGAGACAAGTTCGAGACGGCTTGGGACAGGAGCTTATACCGAGGAAGACAATGTTGCGAACGAGCTTTGCAGAAAAGAGTCTACCCGATGGACTGCCCTGCGAGCAAGGGAGAGAGAGAGAGAAGAGCGCGAGACTGCGAGCAAGAGAGAGAGAGAAGAGCGCGAGAGAAAACGAGAGGCGAGAGAGCGAGAGAAAGCGAGGAAGCGAGAGAGAGCGAGAAACAGAGATAGCAAGAGGAGCTGTGCGGGAGAGAGAAGAGTAGTAGGCTTTAATATAGGTTAGCTTTAGCAAGAAGTAAAAAAGGGGTGAGGTTAGAAGCTACTGTGCTAGTGGGTTAATATCAGCCATTGGATCTGATAGTTGTAGGATATACACCTTCCTATAGGAGTACAGGTAGACTTTTCCATGAAAAAAAGGGTTAATTTCATACAGGTCCCTGTAAAAGTATCAAATAATTAATAAATCCTTACAAAACTTAAATGATCAGGTTTATCCCTTCGAAAATTCTCTGGTTTGCAAATATATCCCTCCAAAAGTTTTGGTTTGTTCATATGTGTCCCTGCCGTTTGATTCACTGTTAGTTTTTTAATGGTGGGTGGTGCGTAAAATGACTATGTTGCCCTTATAAATTTGTCTCTGGAAAAAGCTATCTTTCTTTCTCTCTCTCCTCGCCTTCACCATGGCACGTGCGGCGTACTTCATTTTTGCCGCAACCGAGGGCCTCGCCTTCGACGTCGCCGCCGCCATAGTTCTTGCTGTCGCCATGGATAAAGAGGAGAGGGTGAGAAAGATGACGGGATTCAACATTGGAATACAAATTATATATATAAGGGGTAAAAAGATTATTTTACCTCTAAGCTAACTGTGGTTATCTTTTTTAACTCATCGTTATCTAAATTTTGGTAACAAAAGGATATAGCTGCAGACGGGAGGACTTTTGGAGAGATAAATTTGACAACTTAAGTTTTGTAGGAATATATTTGCTATTTGATACCTTTGCAAGGGAGCCATATGCAATTATTCCAAAAATAATTTGTTCGTCTACTTGCTACATTGGAGCTTTCTTTTGTAGTTAGGCTTTTTCTTAGTCCATAATTGATGCTTATTGTGTAGAAATCTATTGTAATTCATATTTATTGCCATGTCTTTTCATGTCAAATTCATAATATCCAGGTTCATAGATTTATCAGGAATTGTAAAATATTTAAGGTGCTGCTCATTTCTAGTGGCTTGAAATTCATTGTTGGTTGTTATTTTTCCATAATATAATTTTGGATATTAGAAAACATTGTTT
>NW_017892652.1:0-3000 GCF_001540865.1 Ananas comosus | reverse complement strand
GCCGGGGCTTCCTTCCAGAGGTGGTGTAGATGCCCCACCTGCTCTCAGCCAAGGAGGAGGAAAAGGTGGCCGAGAGGGTGGACCGGGAAGGTTGCAGGAGGGTTTCCGGTGGCCGGAGCAGCACGCCGGCGGCCGGGGCGCGCGCACCGACAGGGCAGGGCTCAGCTGGGGCGGCTAGGGTGGTCTGGGTCAGCTGGGGGCGGATTAGGGTTAGGGTTTCACCTCGAAACCCTAAATCTTCCTATATGTAGATAGAGTAAACATTGCGGAGAAACCCCCGGAGTTGATCAATTTCGACCCAGCTCCCTACCCGTTGGTGCACCTTGCACGACCGTCCCTCCGAGTTTGAAAACCCGCAAAACGGCGCATAAAATAATGGGCTTCTTCGCGATTTATCCATTTTGTCAAATCAGCCCCTTTGCGGACTTTTCGCGATTCCCGAAGATCCGTCCGTCGGATTTCCGAACGGGTTGCGCCAGCGCGATCAGCACGACTGGGGCATCGAATCTAGCATTTCGTTTCGTCTGAAAAGGTCTCCGATTTGCGACAAAACCCACCCTCACTGGTTCCATCAAAACCACATATAGGTATAATCATATGTAAAAACCATTAAACCCCTTTTTCTCGACAACCGTGCATCAGAACCCAATTCCGTCAGTGCCAATGGTTCCAGTATAGTCGAGAGGTTCGAAACGAGCTATTGGAAGGCTATATTCGGAGTCCGATACGCGTCGAAAGTCCACTCTACTCCGCGGCCTCTCCGGAAAACCGGAGTTACTATTCACTTAAGTCGAACTTCCGGGTCGCGTAACTTCTCCGTTTTAACTCGTTTTCTCCCGAAATTTGACGAGTACACTTATAATTATATTACACACAAGAACATCTCAAACAAAAGGGTTTAATCAATAAATAAAAAAATCTCAGTTATTACAAACTCATAAGTTATTTTTTTCATATTATAATACCGTATTTCATATAATTATTTCGTATTTTGATCTGTTAGATATATTTTTATATCAAATTGTAAATAATGTTCTATACAAATTAAACTATTAATTGTACAATGTTGAGAATTTCAAGTGGCTCATTTAGGACTCGAACTCGCTCGACTCGAAATTTAGCTCGCTCAAGCTCGGCTCGAATTAATTTTCAGTCGAGTTCGAGCCTAAAATTTAGGCTCGAAATTAATTTCAAGACGAATTTGAGCTGAAATAAGCTCGAGCTCGGCCCTAATTTTAAGCTTATATTTTTGAATTGTTGATACAGGGGAAGGGATTTGTCACTTTCAACGCAACACATTAAGGCTGCGTTTGGTTCGGGTATAAGTAAAAACTGCTTGTTCCAGGGATAGGTACAAGTTCAGGTATAAACAAGAACTAGACCAATTTTGCGTTTGGATGAAAATTGAGTTGTTCCTAGGAATAAGATAAATAGCGTTTGGATGGTTAAATTGGAACAAGAGGAATAANATCACACAAAGTAGCACAAAATTTCAAAACATATGGATGACGAATATGATTGTCTTACATTAGGAACAATTTTCACGAGATTTTTATTCTAACAAATCTGGGACATTAAAAACTTGCATTGGTTTTATTGAACTGATATACATCTAATGAAAACAAAATACATAGCAATAAGGTATTTTTATTTTCCTATTCTGTAATTTGAAAAGTATCACTTAACTGCCTTATATTTTAATTTTATTCCATCATACGACTTACTTTTAGGGTATATTTGATTGGCCAAAAGTGAAGCATAGAAAGTGACATTTTTAAAAAATGACATCTTCTCGGTTGGTTTGTGAAATTAATATAAAAGTCACTTTACAAAAATTGGTTGATAAATTGAGTTATAACTAAATCACATTTTTTTGACTTCACCTAAAAAAATTTCAAAATCATCGAAAATAAAGAGGTTAGCTAAAAGGTTAAATTTGGTATTAATTTTAATCTTTGAATTTATTTTTAAATTTTAATTTTACTTTAAATATGAATTAAAACCATGAATTTAATTTTACATTCTGAATTTTATTGTAAATTCAAATTCAACATAAAATTTTTAATTCAAATTTGTGAATTTATATTTAAATTTTTATTTTTATTTATATTTGAACTCTAGTATTAAAATTTAAATTTAAATTTAAGTATTTATATTTAAAGTTTAATCAAAATACTTTTAGATAAAAACTTCAACTTGAACTTTGAATTCAAATTGTTCCAAACTATAACTTCAATTTATTGATTGAAACTTGAATTTAAATTTTAAATTTTTAAGTTGAAATTCAAATTCAAATTTAAGTTTGCTAATTAAATTTAATTTCAATAACAAGTTCCAATTTGAACTTTGAATTTGAATTATGAATTCAAATGTTCTGTTTGAATTGTGTTAAACTCAAATTTTAATTTTAATTTTAATTTTAATTTTAAGTTTAATTCAAATTGTGAATTCGTATTTGAATTTAGAATTTAAGATTAAAGAGTAAATTAAAATATGATTCAAACCATATATTTAAATTATGAATTCACATTTGAATTAATGTTCTAATTGTGATGTTGAACTTTATTTTAGAATTTAATTTCAGCTATGAGTTATAACTTAAACTATAAATTCAAATTGTAAACTTAATTGTATATCTTAAATTTTAAGTTTAAATTTCAAATTTAATGAATTCTAAATTTAAATTTAAATTTAAATTTAAATTTAAATTTTTAAATTTTTATTTTTATTTATATTTGAACTCTAGTATTAAAATTTAAATTTAAATTTAAGTATTTATATTTAAAGTTTAATCAAAATACTTTTAGATAAAAACTTCAACTTGAACTTTGAATTCAAATTGTTCCAAACTATAACTTCAATTTATTGATTGAAACTTGAATTTAAATTTTAAATTTTTAAGTTGAAATTCAAATTCAAATTTAAGTTTGCTAATTAAATTTAATTTCAATAACAAGTTCCAATTTGAACTTTGAATTTGAATTATGAATTCAAATGTTC
>NW_017892651.1:0-3005 GCF_001540865.1 Ananas comosus | reverse complement strand
TTTTTTTTTCCTATAGGAATGTGTTGCGAACCTTTGTAGGTGTAGGCTAATATCCACAAACAAATATGCAAGTTTGTTTTTGTTTGTTTAATTATTGGTACTCATTTTATTCTGGAAACTGCAAATCCTGTTGGTAACTTAATATAAATTATATATATTGTAGTACACTGAACTGGCGCAAACTGCGAAGTTCGAGTGTGGGGATGACAATGGGAACTATCCTACATGTTTTAAAGAGTTTAAAGATGTTTACGGACAAGTTTGGGAGTGATTGGAATGTTGAAGGCGAGAAAATGCATTGCAATTTCGAAATCTGCATTTTTTGCATTGGTGTACCAGTACAAACATAATGCTGTACCGATACAACAAGCAGCAGTGGCAGCTGGTGCATGGCAACAGGGATAATTTGGTCTTTTGGGCTTTTGTGCTTATCCCCTTAGGTCTCAGCTCGACCCCTGAAGCTACCCAAGGGTGCTGGGAGTTCAGAAGAAGGGTTTGGCTTATCTTTTTCCCTCTCTCTCTCTAGGAATTTCTCTCTCTACAAGGAATCGAGGGTTTAAGCTGGATTCTACTCTTTGCTTGATGTTGGTTGGCAGGGAGTGTCTTGGAGCTACTGTTGAAGGAGTTTTAAGGAGTATTTCACAGCCTTGAACACTGATATAGCTGGTTGAGGTTTTGGAGAGGTAATATTACTTAACTACTCACTGATTTGAGGCATAGTAATGGATTTATGAAGTAATTGGGTTCTTTTGTTACTAGCTGGTTGGGGAGAGTTTTCAGCAACTGTAGAAGCCAGGTTTTGAGATTATTTTCTACCCTAACTCAAGAGAAAAGCTGGAATTAAACCTGGAGTAGGTGATTAGCTAAGTATTGACCTTACGGTGATGCTCTAATAGATTGTTGGAAGAATAGTAATGCTATTTTTCTCGTTCTGTTTCAGCAGCTTGGCAGCTCACATAGTGCTGAATACTTGGCAGTGGTGGGCTGGATTGAAGATATTTCAATCAGCAGGAAGCCGAGATACAAGTGAGAAATCTATATAAGTAAAATAGAGCCTCAATTACGAATTACTAATGCTATTCTTGAATATTGTTCGCAGCAGATTTGCGACAGATCGTCGAATGGTTCTTAGCTGATATCCGAGAGCTTTCAAAGGTTCAATTTGATGTAATAACTTGAACCAAAATAGGGATTCAAGCTATAGCATTGTGCAAGGTAAGAACCTTGCCGAAATTGGAAGTTTGGGTACTAATTTCTATGCAGTTTAGTAGTGAGTTTTACAGCAGGATTGAGACCAATTGAGCTGAATTTTTAGGACTTATTTAAACAGAATCGAGCCGATCTTGAGCTGCTTCAACTTGGATTGAAGTAGAGGTTATAAACCTAGGTGAGAATTTAGTCCCTATTGTGTGCTTATATGAGATTTTGGTTATAGGATTATAAATTCAGCTTATAGCTGATTTTTGACTTGTGTTAGGGGACTTAGAAGCTTTGGACTTCACACTGTTACTAATCCAATCAGAGCTTCAACTAATAAGTGGATTTGACCTAACCAGAGCAAGTGAAGCTCCCCTATGTTCTATATGTTACTATAAAATTGGTACATTGGTACACTTTTATGATTATGTGATTGATAAAGGACTTAAAACTCGTCATCATAATGTTTGACATATTTGAAATGAAATCTCTATGAAGTAGAGAACACTCATGCATAAAAATACTTATGTTATGTTTAGTTCAGTTGAATAACTAAGGGACACATCTTTTATGCTCCTATAAAGTAGAGAATATTGACATTCCTCATGACTATTTGGATAGTACTCCTTGTGACTATTTTGATAGTACCTTGATAGTGGAAAGTTTCTAATGCCATATGTGGATTAGCATTGCTTTCTTGTGCTTACTAATCTAGTGGATACTAGCTATTGCCATTGTTTATTATACTGAGAATTCTGATCAATAGATCGAGAGTGAGAATATAGTATACTATGACATGATGTTTGAGACATATTGGACTATGGACTTTGCTTGCTTGCCATTATGCTCATTCACATACGCTTCTGAGGGTAGCTCTCTACAAGCCGGCACTCCGGGGTTGGCCTACGCGACAGATGCTCGCCCGTGCGGGATTGGGTGCCGAAGTGGATTGCCGTGGGGAGTGCATACTAACACGGGGCCATTAGGCGCGGCGCAAGCTGGACTACCTTGTGTAGGTCCTTATGAATGAAATTAAAGTTCTAAATGACAGATGATAATAATGATTGATTACCAGTTATAGTGTACCGTATTTACTTACACGTTCATGCTTACAGTAATTGCTATGCTTTTTTTATTCAGTTGATTCATTACTGTAGAAAGTACAATTACATGTTGATTACATGTTCATTATCTGTTAGCATTGTAGATATATCATGCAATTACTGTTTTTACTTTCATTTAGTACATCATGAGCCTAGTGGTGTAATTCGTCGAGGCTGGCGGCTTACCCACTGGGAACTATTGTTTAATAGTTCTCACGTCCTTATTATTGTTGTTTTTACAGAGCCACCTACAGGAGAGGCTAGGGATTGCGGCAAGGAAGTCGCGTCTAGCTAGACCTAGTGTAATATACCGAAAATTCGGAAAATAAATATCGAACTTTAGTCAAATTGACCAAAGTGCGAGGATGGTGCACTTCGGAAAGTCCGAAGGTGTTAAAATGATCAAAAGTGAGTTACGGGAGGTTTTCGAGAGCTAGAGAATCAAATTCTGCAAAACTGCAGTTTTTGAGCTCTCGGGGACCGGTCCCTGGTGGGAGAGACCGGTCCCCGAACGCGTGCAGAATGAGACAGCCGAAAAATCGGCTAAGTCCTGGAAGGACAGCTCTCGGGAACCGGTCTCTGTTTGAGAGACCGGTCCCCCAGAGACCGGTCCCACCAGGGAGGGACCGGATGCATTGCGCGCGGCTGCTTGGGCTGCGCAGGGTGGGCCTTCGGGGACCGGTCCCTGCTCGGGGAGACCGGTCT
>NW_017892650.1:0-3005 GCF_001540865.1 Ananas comosus | reverse complement strand
TCAAATTTTAAATTTTGTACAATTTTCAAATTTAAAAATTTTAATTTTCATTCAAATTTAGATTTAAATTTTAAATTTTAAATTATTTTAAGATAAATTTTAATAAAAATATTAATTTAACTAAGGGTTAATTGCATATGTATTCCTGCAAGTGATAAAATTACATATCAATCCCTACAAAGTTTTAGTTAGCGTATGTATGGCTCCAAATAGCATAATTGCAAAATATTTTTCTTCTGTTAGTTGATCAGATATAGTTGACTTTTTTTTTTAGTTAATTTCATATAGATCCGTACAAATATAGTGAATGACAAATATATCTTTACAAAGTTCAACTTTCATATATTATCTCTACAAAAATTCTGATGTTTTCAAATGTATTTTTGTCGTTAAAATTCGTTAGAAAAATTTGGTTTACCATAGGTTAAATACTTAACTTTAATTAATTTTTGACATTTTTACATTTCTTATATCATACTGTTATGATTTTCGGAGAGATATATTTGTGATGACAAAATTAAAAATATGAACAGTTCTCTAATAGTTCTCTAACGGTAACAAAACAGACTGACATATTTGAAAATATCAGGACTTTTCTAGGAACAACATATAAAAGTTGAACTTTGTAAGGATATATTTGTTATTCACTATATTTATAGAAATCTGTATGAAATTAATCTTTTTTTTTCCACAAATAACCATTCTACTCTTAGATAAGTATCTTTTTAAATATATACAAATTATTTAGCAATTCATATATTTTTATTTAAACTATATTCCATTCTTCGTAAATTATAAATAATAAACCTAAAAATAAATCGTGGGCCACCGAAGTACAAACCAAAATAATATTGAAAGCCAATATGTCCCAAGAAATCACTCGACAAACCGATTGAAAGTAAATTCATGATGAAAAATACATTTGATAAATAAAATTTGTAAAAATAAATTCATAATTTTAAAATATTATGAGATTACTTATGAAATTTTATCATTTGTAGCATTTTCTTTATTTTTTGGTAAAATTTCATTGGCATTTGTNCCCTTAATTTTAACTGGTCAACAAGTCAACTGACGGAGAAAAATATCTTTGAAAACTATGTAACTCCAAAGAGATATATTTAAAAACTTTAAATCATCTGACATCATTGCTTTTTTAAAAATATTTTTAGCCTATCATCTATACTAATCTATGAATCCCCAATATCTTGCTAATATGGTGTGACTTTCTTCTCCCAAAACCGCTCCCGTCTCATCTCCCAACCTCCGAGACCCCTCATCTTCCAAAATCTAAACCGCTCCCCTCTCATCACCCAATCCCCGAGACCCCTCATTTTCCAAAACCTAAACCGCTCCCCTCTCATCTACCAACCCCCGAGACTCCTTATCTTTCAAAACCGTTCCCTTCTCATCTCCCAACCCCCGAGACCCCTCATTCCCAAAACCACCTGCCACCCCTAGGTCTCACTGGTCGAACAACCACAATCTACGTGCCCTCAGCACAATCTGATGCAAAAACTGCAAACTGGGTCCACCGTCAACCACAACGGCACCTAACAGTCCAGAACAGTCTGTACACTACTGTAAAAATACACTCGGCATCTCAGCACAAGTGTAAATACATTCTACACTATTTTGGGTATCCACCCGTCCACAAACTGCGGCGATACAAACAAACTACTGCTCATAGAGCTAAATCTGGTAGTTTCAGAAAATGACGGTATAAAATCGATAGTTTTCTCCTAAGTCAAATTCAAATCCAATATGTATAATTTAGCTAATATTCTAAGCTCCAATTCAGATTTAAAACCATGCAAATTAAAGAACCGAGCTATTAAACATGCTAAACGAAGCCAAAAAGACATGCTGTCAACATATAGGCTTAGGAGGTAATTCCGAGAATTCCGGTAAGCATATCATTAACCCACCTCAAAAGCTAATCCACCTTCGGCGAGAAGTCGACAGGAGAGAAACCACGCGCTCGCCCGGCCTCCAATCGGTGCAACAACGACGTCCACGCGCTCGAACGGCTCCCCGGCGTGACGTCGGCGACAATCCGAGCTCCAACCGCGACTACGACCTCGAGCGCGAACACAAACCAGAAGGGAGAGAGAACAGCAAGCAAAAACCCCTTCTCCACGCTCTCTGCATGTATAAGATGGCTGAGGAAGCATTGGTTTGAACGATACATCAAAAGGCCAAAAGGCCCCTCACCTACCCTGGAGTACCGGTACCAGGCCGATGCCGTACCGGTACCCCGCAATAAAAATTGCAACCCGAGAGCAGCTGTTCGCAGGTTACACTAGAGTACCGGTACGCCCCTGTGTGGTACCAGTACGCATTGCTGAAAATCTACAATTGACAGATTTCAATGCTAAAAATCTGGTCTCGCGTCGCAACAAGTCAGTTTTGTGTCTATTTCGTGCCAACGCAACTCGGACTTGTCCCGACACTCTCCAGATGTGTCGACAAGCCTCAGATGCTGTAATTCCACAGCTGCTAGCTACCAGGGATACTACACAGGTCTTGTAAATATAGTGAATGACAAATATATTCCTACAAAGTTTAATTTTTATATATTATCCCTATAAAAGTCCTGATATTTTCAAATATGTCCATGCCGTTAGAATCTGTTAAAAATATTTAGTTAATACTTTATCTTGGTTAATTTTTGACATTTTTATCTCTCTTCTATTATATTGTTATACCTTTCGAAATAATATATTTGTGATGACAAAATTGAAAATATAAATAATTTTCTAACGATTCTCTAATGATTACAAATTAGAGAAATATATATATATATATATATATATATGAAAATATTATAACTTTTATAGAAATAATATATAAAACCTAAATTTTATAGAAATATATTTATTATTTATTATATTTGTAGGGACCTCCATTAAATAATTCTTAATTTTATTGGTTTGTTGGCACACGTATGCAAACTTTTGTTATTATTATTTTTCTCCTTTCTAGCTCAGCAAGCACTATTCGCG
>NW_017892649.1:0-3013 GCF_001540865.1 Ananas comosus | reverse complement strand
TTAGCGCCCTAGTGCTAGTTGGTAGATGCTTTCCTATTTTGCATTAGAGTTACCCTATACATGTATTGAGAGTAGATGATGTATAGGATGTGAGGCTATTTTGGAAAATGTAAACTTTATGTTTATCTTGTATTTTGGCAGAATGTAAAGTTAATCAAATGTATCAAGTTGAATGGTTGTAATAGAATAGTTAAGTACCTNCTCTCTTTTGTTTCACTTGTATGTCTACTACTGGTGACGCTTGCTCTTGTAATGTTCAGCACTGTTTGTGCTCTCGCTATGGTTGTATGATCGTGTATGTATTCAAGTTGATTTCCTGGGGACTTGTTGTACACGATCACGTTGTTTGGCCTTAGGCGGACAGGGGAGGTGCTGTCCGTTCAGCGTCCGTTCGCCGCGCCCGAACCGTGCCAAATCGGTAGCGGCCTCGGGACGGGGGCGTGACAATAGTCTTAATAGGTTCTTTACCTATGTTTAACAATGTCATTTTCAAGGCCAATCTTGTCTCTATTGTCAATGTCACCTTTGTTTACTAGGTTTAAGTCCAAGTCTCATACTCATGCATCTCTAGGGTTCAATCAATACATGTCCTTTATGGTTATAGTGCTCTACATTTATCCAAGATAAAAGCATACAATAATCCAACCAAAACTCACATGTATAGCTACCCTACTATGCTTGAATAACAATATACAATATGCTCAATATAAAGTGACATAGACATAGAAGGGAATCCAACGATTCCGGAATGCACCCCCCACCTTGCGAGGTATAAGAAGATGGTTCCGACTCTTTCGTCGCTCAACGGACGCCTACCTCGCGTCCTACAACCCAAAAGAAAGCTCATTTTAGCCGCTTTGTACATGAACTATACTCTAGCATTTTCATTTCGCGAAACGGAGTTTCCCACCGCGTTAGGAATACCCTTAATTAGGTTTCTAAGAGGTCAATTCGCCTCGAAAAAATTCTAGGGCAATAGCCCCAATTTTAACCCTAATAAGACCATTCTAGGGTTTCTTCTTGGATTGATCTATCCCTTAAGCAAATGATAGCTTAAAATCACCCAAGAAGCTCTCTAATACCATTCCCAAGCCATTCTACACATTCCTAGGGCATCTTGTATGAGCCCTAGCCATCCACCATGAGAGTACCTCAAGAAACCATGGTTTCATGGAGTCTTGAGCTCTACAAGGTTTCTAGAGCTAGAAACAAGACAAAAATCCCAAAACCTAGGGTTAAAACCCAAACCCTAGACTCTACTTGCACAAAACCTCACCTTGGCCAAAGCTCCTCCAAGCTTTCTCTTGTTGGAGAGCCTCTAGATCCACTAAAGCCTCCAAATCCTCCTTCTTCTCCTTCTTCTCCACCTCCTCCAAGCTTGGAGCTAGGGTTCTAGAGAGAGAAAGAGAGGGAATGAAAGAAAAGGGTGAAAGTGGCTGTGGGGGGGAGAGGAGTGAGCATATAGAGTGTTGTAACAATTGCACTTAAGCCCCTCTACTTTAATCCCTGTGAACTGCCCAGACTGGGCAATTTTCGCAGCGAGGGACCGGTCTCCCCGACCTGGGACCGGTTCCCGAACGTGGGTCTTTCGGGACTTAGCCGATTTTCAGCATTTTTGGCTGGCTGCGCAGAGAGGGACCGGTCTCTCCACCAGGGACCGGTTCCTCAGGGACCGGTCTCACTGCCAGGGACCGGTTGCATTGGCCTCTGGCAGGGAGCACGCACACGGGGACCGGTCTCTCTTTCAGGCACCGGTCCCCGAGAGCAAAAAATATGGGACTTGGCCAGATTTTCAGATTTCACTCTCTCGGGTCCCTGAACATCCTACATAGGCTCTGATACACTTAGAGCCTACGCCAACTTGTCCAACTCCGGGTTCCGCTCGTTCTGAAGAAACTCGGCACGATTTTCTCAGGATGTGGTATGTTACAAGAAATCCTTACCTAACATAAGGTGAAACTTCTTCACAATTTTTGAGAACACACATAGTTGCCCGCTTCCAATCCGAGATAGCTAATTGCTCAATTTTGGGATTACCTAAAGGGAGACCACATTGGGAAAAAATTGCTAAGCTGGAGCTTTTTTGTGTTAGATCACCCTCATAGTTTCTTCCAACGCATTCATTCGTTGTTTTCAAATCATGCAAGTATTTGGCAACAAAAGTACACATTCCTTGTCAATTATTCCTCTGCTATATAATATAGATCCTTCTGGACGAGCTTATATACGACATAATGAATTTAGTGTGCGGCAAGTACCTATTCAATATATAATGTTAAATGACCAGATGTTTCTTCTAAACAATTATTTACATATATATATATACTAGCATATAATATATACATATATATATTATGTAATAGTTATATATACTATTATATTATACATATATATATACAACTATATATACATATATATACATACAAATATATATATATACATATATAATACATATACATATATATACATATATCATAATACATATATAATATATAACATGTAACTAGATATGTAATATGTATAGTAATATGTATGATATATACTATATTATATAAATTACATTGTCATATATATATATACATGTATATATATATTATAATATGTATATAATAGTATATATAGTATATATGATACGTATAATTATATATATATATATATGTACTATATATATATATATATATATGTATATATATAATATATCATACTATATAGATGTATAATAATATATAATAAATTATATATCGTATATATATAAATATATTATATATATATATATAGTATTATTCTAGATAAAGAATCGAAAATATACTTTCAAAGTTGTCCACTCCCGGGGGATCCCTTTTAGTTAAAAACACGCAGCGGAATTTTTTTTTTTCTTTTATTTTTTTTTTTTTTTTTGTGCCAAACCTAGCCCCAGGGTATGCCAGATCCGCCACATAAATACAGGGAACCACTGTTGTCCTACGGATAGAGTCATCCCCTGTATCTTGCAAGCCCGTCGCCCAAGTATAAC
>NW_017892648.1:0-3016 GCF_001540865.1 Ananas comosus | reverse complement strand
ATTTTAGAGATACGAAGCTTCGAAAATATCTCAAGTACTTTAATAACCAACTTAAATTTTGGTACTTAAGATCACCATTCGAACTTTAAAAACAACAAAAAATCAACTAAATAATAATATCACCTTAGGAGGAGGTGTTCACTGCAACAAAAGATTATTTTAAATCATTCTTGAAACTAATGAAGATCTCATCTCAAATTACATTGAAGCTCAACTTGGTCTATCACTTTTTTTTTTTTTGTTTTTACCCTTTCTATTTATTTATTCGTCATGTAAATTTGCGTATGGCTACGTATAAAACAGGACCAAAGTTGACATTTCTAGATATTCCATTTTAATGATCCATCAAGTAATTACTTTGAATATTGATTTTATGGGTGCACGCATCAAAAGGCCATGTGATGTGTCAAAATTTTGGATTGAGTTTTACGCCTAAAACTATTTGTAGTTTTCACGTGTTCAAACTATTTATTTATTGGGTTATTACTAATTTTAGATCCCATTATGTAGTCAAATGCATCATTTTCCTCAAGCTTTCAAAAGGGAAGCATCTGGTGGTCTAAATCACATCCCTTTCCTTCTAAATTAATTATCAATACAATTATGTAAGCAGAGAATTTAAGAGGGGATAGATTCATAAGTGGTGTACTAGATTTTGACTGCTTATTATGATTTTGAAAATTCGAAGCGCTTGAAAATATCCTCAAAAAATATAACCTTTTTTTTAAAAAAAAGTTTAATCTTTATTCAGAGATTTGGCACTTCACATAAATTCTTTTTACATATTTAATTATTATTATTTTTTAAAAATCAGTATTCGAGTGTCTTACCACTAAGCTACCGGTGATTTTCGAAACTTACTTTGAGATTACTTTTTTTTTTTGTTTATTGCGTGTATGATAGAAAAGTATTCTCGCCCTGTCTTCTAAGTGACCAAAAAAAAATAAAATAAAATAAAAGGAAAATTTCACAGCTCTCCTATCTTAATTGGCATGAAGAGGAACAATCAAATCTCTAATAGTCACAAGTTGAATTTTAAACCTATGCTTTCAATAGAGAGGAGTGCATAAAAACAAGGAAGAAAAGTATAAAATAAGTCCAAGAGAATGCTGTCAACTGGAGCACTGAATAGTTTTAAAATGTCCTAATCACAGTACAATTAGAAAATAAATGTTTTGAAAAGTTTGAAAGCCACTTTATTACCATCCAAATCCCACTTGGCTTTTACATGCCTGCACCTCCTCACCATTTGTTACAAAAATAAATGGATACACTTCAAAATCACCAACGTGGTTTTGTATTTTTTTACTTTAGTAATGTGTGGTTTAAAGTGTATCAAGTTAGTATCACATGATTTCGTTTTTCTCTTTTTGTCAGCGCCTTTGTTAATATTTTATTAAATTATATACAAAAAACTTTAGATACCTTATCTAGGTTTATCGTTATTCACTTTAGTATCCTTTACTTTTAACTTTGTCATTGATTTAACGAAAAAAAATTAGTAAAATGAATAAAAAAAGAGAAAAATAAAACTACATGATACTAACTTGATACACTTTAAATCACAAAATATTAAAATAAAAAAGTGCGAAACTACATAAGTGGTATTTAAAGTTTTTCAAAGTAAATTAATGAAAGCCCTTGTGTCTATCAATCCTGAGAAAATTCCCAAGTGGGTGTCATTATCCCAACACCTTTATACTTATATAGTTTAAATTTTATAATTTTTCGATATTATTTACTTAATAATTAAACTGAACGATTAAAAATAAAAAATTTATAAAAAAATATTGATAGAGTACTGAAAATTTAGATTGCTAATACTTAATTATATTGCTTTAGATAGTAAAAAAGAATATTCTCTCAAAATTTTATATAAATTGGATATTTCTATATCATTAAACTTGTAATTACTTTTCATCGATAATTAAAATAATTAATTTTTAAAATATATTGATCATTTGGTGAGTAGTATAAAATAAATATGAAATTTGACTTTTTGATGCTTGAAATAGTATAAGAAGTGGGACAGAACGAATTGTTGATTTTCACGCTCAATCATCATCGTAAAAAAAAAAAGAGTAAACTATAAAGAACATCATGCTTTTAGAAGCATAGTAATCTCTCTCTATATGGACAGCCCATAATCTGTCTTTTTTTTATATTATATTATAGGATTAATTTTATATAGATCTTTACAAATATAGTAAATTACAAATATATTTCTATAAAGTTCAACTTTTGTATATTGTTACTATAAAAATTTTAATATTTTTAAATATGTTCTTCTGGTTAATTATCATTAAAGCACTATTTATTTCATAAGTAAAATGATTTTTTTGCCATGACAAATATATTTCTCCAAAAATTTTAACTGTTAATTGAAGAAGAGTAAAAAGGTTAATTCATCTCATTAACTAACTAATGTTAAGTACTTAATCTATGGTTAACTAAATTTTTCTAANCACACAGTAGCAAAGCATTACTAAAAGAATGGGTTAGTTTCGTACAGTTCCCTATGAACAAAGTGAATTACAAATATATTTCTATAAAGTTCAATTTTTATATGTTGTTTTTTTAAAAAATTCTAATATTTTCAAATATATTCCTCTGGTTTATTACCGTTAAAGTACTATCCATTTTATAAGTGAAATAACTTTTTTACCATCACAGATATGTTCCTCCAAAAATCCCAACGATTAATTAAAGAGGGGTAAAAAGGTCAATTCACTTAATTAACTAATTAGGATTAAGTACTTAACCTATGGTTAACTAAATTCTTTTAACAGATTTTAACAACAAGGACATGTTTGAAAATATAAGGAGTTTTGTAAGGACAACGTATAAAAGTTGAACTTTATAGGGATACACTCATAATTTACTCTGTTTGCAGGGACTAGCATGCAATTAACCCTATATTTATATTTGGAGGTGTATTTTTTGTATGTATATGAAGAGGCCAATTAAGCAACATCTCTCCACTGTAGATAGAGAGAGAGAGAGAGAGAGAGAGAGA
>NW_017892647.1:0-3024 GCF_001540865.1 Ananas comosus | reverse complement strand
CGATAGTATTCTATCTCAACTATATATATATATATATATATATATTAGTATCAAACAGGTAGTTCATATTTACGATAGTGAATTTTATAAAAAGTAAAAGTATTTATAAAAACCATATGGAGAAGTAATGTGAATCAGCCAAAGTAGTTCAACTGAGTATATAGAAGACAACTATTAGGCCGTGCTGGATTGTAGTTTGTTTTCTCGGCATTGTTCAGTTATTATTATTTTTTGGGGTTTTTTTTTTTTTTTTACATTTAGCCCCCGCATAATTTTTTTTTAACAATTAGCTTCACGAAATTTATAATTACAAAATTGGTCCTATCCCCGCCACACAAGTGACACGTCAGCGGCTGGCAAGTATAAGTTGAACACAGTGAACTATTAACTTATCGTGTTTAAACTAAAATGCACTGTAATGCTAGCTGTTTGAATTCTTTTACATTGCGGGGTGGACTATTGTTCAGCCCGTCCAAATTGTCTATGGCAGTTACTATATACTCTAGGCAATTTGACTTGCGGTGGAATCCTACTTCGAGGTGAAAGTAGGCTTCCATATGGCCTGTGGACATCTTCGAAAAGTTTTTTAAAAAATGTCATACTTATAATAGTTTGAAAACTATTGATTCAAGTTAGCAACAATAATTAAAGTGAAGTTTTGGACTTAGCATGCATTTGGTGGCTGGGCCATAAGCCCATAAAGTGTTATAATTTTGAATGTCATAACTGAGATGTCCACTACTGTAAATTTTTTTATTTGATTTCTTGCAGTTGAGAAGTGAATTTGTAGATCTTGTTATTTTATATGACAGACCTATCATACGATAGATAGAGATTACATGTGAGTAAGGTGAGGTTTTCTCCCCTAAAGTTATAATTCATTCTCCTCTAAAATTGGTTTGCATTTAATTTTAAGCCTACGCGATACTTTGGGCCATCAGGTTAAAGATGTACAGTCGTTGGCGCTTCCATGATCTGCAAATCAACATAACCGCTGCAATTTAGCAAGTAACTAGCGTACCGATATATTAAACAAAATATTGTTTGCCTTGCTTGCAGTTAACTTCTACATGGTAACGTAGCATTCCACCTAGGGGCGAAACTCAAATAAATACCTATATAGTAAATTGTCCATGATAATGTATCTTATTGTGTAGGGTTTCTAGGTATACATCATTGCAGACCACAAAAAGTGTTACACCCAAAAAGAGTTCGACACGTCACATTTCAACCACAAGGGGGGGGGTGGCATTGCGTGAGTTGATTTATCAGAAGAGGGATGCAATATGATAATCCTAATAAATGAGAACCATGCATGACTGCATGGCACATGAACTAAGACGAGACCATCTATATATATACTAACACGCAAAATAATATCACTATCTAAAAAAGCAAACCAAACGTGAGCATGCAAACAAAATTTACGTATATTTTTCAACCATCTGCAAGCAAGATATACACATGCACGCACGGATGTCATCCTATCACAGAACCATTTCTCCTTTCTTAGTTTTCTTGATTCGTTGAATTAAATCAGCACAACAAGACTAATAGGGAAGAAGCAACGCACGTGCCCGATCTCTTCCAATTTGTTATCCCGATACCTTTCACAACTAATAATTTAAACAACGGATAAGATAACGTAGTAGAAGTAAATGCCTGTGGACTTTGAGTGCACTTTAGGTAGGAAAGTAGGGGCGAGTCTTAATTCATGATTGTACAAACACATGCGGAGCAAAAAGGACAAAAAGAACCATATCTTGTTGTCTACATAAGTTTATGGATAATGTACACGACAGGAGGAGGCGCCACGAAAGATTAAATGCGACCAGTACCAAGTTCAAAATTCTTGAAGTATACTTTGAATCTAGTTGTCTTTAAAGGTTTTTTTTTTTTCAAATTTTAATATTTTCATCTAAACATTCAAATTTTATGATGGGCCCAACATAGATTTTATATTTTAGAATTTATATTCGCACCTAAATAATTCTTAGGACACTGGCGCGATAATTATATAGAAGGATCTTTTTTTGACATCAAAAATTCAATCATACAAGAATAAAAATTAATTCTAACACTTGAGTTTCGACAAATCAAATGGCAATAATCTTCAATTAAAATTTGATTCACCGCAAAATAGTATTGCCTGTATATATAAGAAACCAACCTGTATCACTGAAATAATCGACCATTTGACTAAAGTCAATATCAGCTTGATATTGATTTTTTTTTTTAGATGATAAGATAGCGCATAATTTACCTCCTTGGTTTTTTTTTTTTTTTTTTTTGGTTCATTCTTCATTAAAAAAATAAAATATTGTACTATTTGATTATATATAGCACTATTTGACTAGGGCAACATACCATAAAGATAGCTATATTGCAATATATAATCAAATAGTGTAATATTTTTTCAATGTTGCACTATTTAATTATCTGTTGTATTATTTCATACTATATTGCACTATTTTACAGTATATAGCACTTATCAAATAGTATAATATATATTCAATAAATACAATATTTAATTTTATTCTCTTTAATGGGGGAAAAATAAAGAAAATAGAAGAAAAGAAAGTAGAAGAAGAACATTAATGTCCCCTTCCTCTCCAATCTTCTTCTTCATCTCCCTCCTTCCTCCCCCTCTACCGTCAGGACCCTCTCGGTGCGCTGGCTCCCCATTATGAGTGCCACTATCACTGTCGCCATGCAAATTGTGTGCCTCTTATGTTCTTGACCTTATCGTTGCCTTCCCATTCGAGTTCCACATGGATTTATTCCTAGGCCTCCTCGATCTCCACCCGCCATTGCCAGGAGGAATTCCTTCGAGATTATTGCCCTCGTGTTCGCGTTCCGGGAATGCAGCGATGGCAGTGGAAGGAGGAGAAAGAGGAGAGGTCGAAGAAAAAGGAGTAGAAAGTTGTGGATGTTAGGATTTGGTTAGATTTGTAATTGAATCCTAGTTAGATAAGAATTAATATTTAAATCTATTGGAGATAAATTAAGATTTAAATATTAATT
>NW_017892646.1:2094-3028 GCF_001540865.1 Ananas comosus | reverse complement strand
CGTCTCCCAGCCATGAGCACCAAAAGCACCAGTATGAGCAAAAATCTCATTTTCCTATATCAAAAATTGCATACATGAACAAAAATTTTTAAAAAATCTGTAAAAATAGCGAAAAAATTTCTAATAATATTAGAATGCATACAAATGCTATTTCTAACCAGATCATGCAAAAAATTTCAGCAAAAATTGAACTTTTCAAAAAAATCCCGAAATTACATGCATATTAAAGCATAAATTCTAGATCAGCGAAAAATAACTTGTTTTGATGTTGTTCAAGTATTCTACAAGCAAGGTAATATCCTAAGACACTGATCTATAGCAAAAAATTTGCATCAAAAACGGATTAGAACAGAGATCAAACCCTTATCCCGCAACAAAACAATGAAAATAGCAAAATCAGAATAAAACTCACAAATTTGATGCTAAAAACTTACAAATTCACAGGAAAAATGTGTAGAACGAATGAAGGAGAGTCTCTGGAGCTCACAGAACCAAAAATTTTGGAAAACGATTGAGTTTTGAGAAAGATCGAAGCGTTATACCCGATTATATTCCGCTCAGCCGCAGACCTTGTACCGGTACACGGGTTCTTGTTCCGGTACAAGGACAAAAATGTAAAAAAAAAAAATTTCGAAAAATATACTTTAAAAATCCATCATATTTAAATTAAATTCATATAGTTAAGGCTTTTACTCCAAAAATTATTATAATGAAAATAAGATATTATAAAATTTCAAAACACATCAAAACATCAAAATTTCAAAATCAAAAATAATTTAATGATTCAAAAACATCAAGATGTAAGTTGATGAAAAATGTTTCCTCTCGCCAAGCTTCGTTACGTTTTTTTGCACCGTTAAGCGCCGACCTCTCGTCCCACCAACCGATTCGCTCCTGATTCCGCCTTCGTCTCATGCTACTTTTACCTCTCTCT
>NW_017892646.1:0-435 GCF_001540865.1 Ananas comosus | reverse complement strand
GCTCGAAAAAAGAACGAAAAAAAAAAATAACGGAAGAAACGAAGAGGAGAGAGAAAGAGGAAAGAGAAAAAGTAATAAGGGTATTTTGGTCAGTTTATTGAAAAAACGGACCGAATCTGCAAAAACGAAAAAAGTGACCCGATTTTGCAAAAGCCCAAAATAAGTGGATTTTTTATGCAAAAAGGCCAATAAGAAATCATATAATAAATTATCGTCAAAATAATAAATAGTGGACTAAAGACGATAATTAATATGAATTTAACTTAATATGATTGTGAAGATAAAACCCGTTTAAACAATCTTAAAAAAAACTTTCTCTCCAAAAAAAACGATTCTCAATCATCTCCTTTCTCAAAGATTTTGAAATTCCCAAACACCTCTTCCTCAAAATGATTTTTAAATAAACAACAATTCAATGCACCAAAAATCATTCAA
>NW_017892645.1:0-3034 GCF_001540865.1 Ananas comosus | reverse complement strand
TGCGGATACTCTCTCCGCATGGTTTCCTCGAGCTCCCAGGTGGCTTCTCGCGCCACGTGGTTGCTCCATTGGACTTTTACATACGGAATCTTGCGACTTCGCAACTTCTTCACTTCTCGATCGAGGATGCACACCGGGTACTCCTCGTAAGACATATCTTCACGTAGCTCTATGGGCTCATACTCCAATACATGCGTCGAGTTTCGGATGTACTTTCGAAGATTAGACACATGAAACACGTTGTGAACTCCCGCGAGTCTCGGTGGTAGTGCGAGCTTGTACGCCACCGCACCCACGCGCTCTAATATCTCAAACGGTCCGACATAATGGGGACTTAGCTTCCCACGGACCCCAAATCGTTTGACTCCTCGCATCGGCGATACTCTCAAGAATACACGGTCTCCAACCGCGAACTCTAAATCCTTTCTCCTCTTGTCGGCATAACTCTTTTGCCGAGATTGCGCTGCTGCTAATCGTTGACGAGTAAGGCGAACTTTCTCTTCCGCCTCCTGCACTACATCCGGGCCAAGAGCCGCTCTCTCGCGCACGTCGCTCCAATGAATAGGAGAACGACACTTCCGACCATATAGTGCCTCAAATGGCGCCATCGCGATACTTTCTTGATAGCTATTGTTATAGGCGAACTCCGCCATAGGCAAGAAATCATGCCATCCTTCTTTGTAATCTAGCACACACGCTCGAAGTAAATCCTCAAGGATTTGTATTGTCCGCTCCGATTGTCCATCACTCTGAGGATGAAACGCCGTGCTAAAGTCGAGCCGCGTGCCTAGCGCGTCTTGCAAACTCTTCCAAAAATGGGATGTGAACCTAGGATCTCGATCCGACACGATCGATACTGGAACCCCGTGAAGTCTCACAACCTCGTCGAGATAAACTTGAGCTAACTTGTCTCCCGACCACGTAGTATGTATCGGCAAGAAGTGTGCCGACTTTGTCAATCGATCCACTATCACCCATATTACATCGTGTCTGCCTTGTGATCGAGGCAAACCGGTGACAAAGTTCATTGCTATGTCTTCCCATTTCCAAACGGGTATTGGTAGACTTTGTAGCTTTCCCGCCGGAAATCGGCGCTCGGCTTTCACTTGTTGGCACGTTAAACATTGCGCCACAAACTCCCCAATATCTCTTTTCATATCCGGCCACCAATAATGCTCCTTCAAGTCTTTGTACATTTTAGTGCCACCGGGGTGTATACTATAAGGGGATTGGTGCGCCTCTTGCATAATTGCCCTTCGCAACTCGTCATCTTTAGGCACACACCATCGATTTCGAAATCGAAGTGCGCCATCAGCTCCAATGCCAAAGTCTCCGGCATTGTCATTCTCAACTTCACTCCGCACCTTCTGAAGATAAGGATCCGAGGCCTGGAGATCCTTGATTCTTTCCAATAGGGTCGGTTGCACAACTAATGCGACAAGTGTAGCCGGCACTCCCGGCGCTACCACTTCCAACCCGAATCGTTGCATTTCCTTTTGCAATAGCGGTTGAGGCGTAATTGCCGTCGCTAAGTTCTCCGCCGATTTTCTACTCAAGGCATCGGCCACAACATTGGCTTTTTCCTGGTGGTATAATATGGTGACATCATAGTCCTTCAGCAACTCTAACCACCGCCGCTGCCGCATGTTCAACTCTTTCTGGGTGAACAAGTACTTTAAACTCTTGTGATCGGTGTATACGTCACAATGTTCACCATACAAGTAATGCCTCCAAAGCTTTAGCGCGAAGATCACCGCGGCTAACTCAAGGTCGTGAATCGGGTAATTCTTCTCATAACTTTTAATTGGCGCGATGCATAAGCAATGACTCGCCCATTTTGCATTAACACACACCTGAGACCCACATAAGAGGCATCACTATACAATACAAAAGTCTCCCCCGGAGTCGGCAAGGCAAGCACCGGGGTCGACGTCAATCTGCTCTTTAACTCCTCGAAGCTTCGATCGCAATCGTCACTCCACACGTATCTTACTCCTTTATGCGTAAGGCGCGTTAGCGGAGTGGTTATTTTGACGAACCCCTCCACGAACCGCCGGTAGTAGCCCGCAAGTCCAAGAAAACTGCGGACCTCCGCTACATTCGTCGGGCGAGGCCAATCCTTGATCGCCTCTACTTTCTTCGGGTCTACCGAAACTCCGTCGCCCGATACCACATGACCCAAGAATGTGACCTCCTTTAGCCAAAAGTCACATTTCTTTAACTTTGCATAGAGCTTCTCTTGTCTGAGTATTTGCAACACAGCTCTCAGATGCTCTTCATGCTCCTCTTCACTTTTCGAATAGACCAACACGTCGTCTATAAACACCACGACGCATCGATCCAACAATGGCCTAAAGACTCGATTCATCAAGTCCATAAATGCTGCCGGGGCGTTAGTAAGCCCAAACGGCATTACCGTGAACTAATAATGGCCATACCGCGTACGGTACGCCGTTTTGTGTACATCCTTCGGCCTGATCTTTAATTGATGGTACCCCGATTGGAGATCAATCTTCGAATACACCTTGGACCCTTGCAACTGATCGAATAGATCGTCAATCCTTGGCAACGGGTACTTGTTCTTTATCGTTACTTTGTTCAACTCGCGATAATCTACGCAGAGTCGAAGTGTGCCATCCTTTTTCTTCACAAATAGCACCGAAGCTCCCCACGGTGACACACTCGGCCTCACGAAGCCCTTATCGAGCAAGTCTTGTAGTTGACCTTTTAGCTCTTTTAGCTCCACCGGTGCCATTCTGTAAGGAGCCTTCGAAACTGGTTCTGCCCCGGGAATTAAGTCAATGACAAACTCAACTTCCCGGTCCGGTGGCAGTCCCGATAACTCCGCCGGAAATACATCCGGGTACCCGCACACTACTCGAATATCCCCCAACTCAGGGTACTCCTTTCGAGCATCCACCATGGTTGCCACATAGGCCTTACACCCTCATTTGATCATTCTCTTCGCCCTCACAGACGATATGGTCGCCGCGAAGCGTCTACTCTTGCACGCTTGGTAGACTAACTCTTCTTG
>NW_017892644.1:2036-3036 GCF_001540865.1 Ananas comosus | reverse complement strand
TATTGTTGAGTTAAGTAATTAACCAACTGTTTGCGTTTCAGGAGCTATGGCACCAAAGAGACGCTATGTGCGTAGGGCCGCTCCGGTACCACCTCGAGAGGTGCCCGGGCTAGCCGTGCCTCCAGTGGCGCCAGTGCCAGCTGGGCCTACTGAGGTGCAGGAGCTGCGAACGCAGGTTGCGGCGCTCACAGGACGGTTCGATAGGATCCAGGAGCTGCTGGAGCAGCAGGCTGTGGCAGCGGCTGCGGCGGCAGGTGTAGGCCGTGGTCCGCCTGCGTCTTCGGTTCGCGCCCCCGATGCGGCCGAGGATGTGGGTGGCGTTTCGGTTCTGGTGGCGGCGCAACCCCCACCGGTGGTTATTCCTCCGGGGAGTTTGAATTCTCCTACACCCGCGGTGGCGCTGATGAGGCGGAGCGCGAGCGCGGTTACGTGGCGCTCACGAGATTCACGAAGTTTCACCCGCCTACTTTCGACGGAGAGGTGGTGGATCCAGCGACAGTGGAGTCTTGAATGACGGCTATGGAGACTCTATTTGAGGACATCTTCACCTTGGAGAAGGACAAGGTGAACTTGGCTGCGCATTGCTTCGAGAAGCGGGCCAGGACTTGGTGGAGGATGGTCAACCAGGACCGATCCCCGGAGCTTCCCCCGATCGATTGGGCGGAGTTCCGCAAACTGATGTTTGCCGAGTACTTCCCCGACAGTGACAAGAGGAAGATGCGGGAAGATTTTCGCAAGCTTAAGCAAGGCAACCGCACGGTTCGGGAGTACGAGCGGGAGTCACCCATCTCCTGAGCTGCGTCCCGGACGTGGCGGCGACAGAGCAGGACCGGGCGGATTGTTTTGTTCGAGGTCTACGGCCCGGAGTTTTCAGATTGGTGCATGCCTTCAAGTTTCACTCTTTGGCGGAGGCTTTGGATCGTGCGCTGTGGGTCGAGCACGGGAACGCTTGCGAGCGTGAGGACCGTGAGGCGCTCGACAAGGATAAGGGCAAGAAGAG
>NW_017892644.1:0-1516 GCF_001540865.1 Ananas comosus | reverse complement strand
AGCATTCATGAGCTTGATGAACCGAGTGTTCCAGGAGTGCTTGGACCGATTTGTCGTAGTCTTCATAGACGACATTTTGGTATATTCGCGTAGCGACGAGGAGCACGCGGAGCATTTGCGCATGGTACTTCAGATTCTTCGGGAGAAGAAGTTGTACGCAAAGCTGAAGAAGTGCGACTTCTGGCTCAGGGAGGTTGCATTTCTCGGGCATGTTATTTCCGAGGGTGGTGTCTCTGTTGACCCGAGGAAAGTTGAGGCTATTGAGAATTGGCCGCGCTCGACGAGTGTAGCTGTGGTCCGTAGCTTTGTAGGCCTAGCTGGTTATTATCAACGATTCGTGGAGGGGTTCTCTAAGATTGTGACTCCACTTACCCGCTTGACTCAGAAGGGCACCAAGTTCGTTTGGAGCGACGAGTGCGACCGGAGTTTTAAAGAGTTGAAGCAAAGGTTAACTTCGACTCCGGTGCTCGCCTTACCGGTGCAGGGGCAGAACTACGTCGTCTATAGTGATGCTTCTTATCTGGGCTTGGGGTGTGTGTTGATGCAGGGCGGGAAGGTTATCGCTTATGCATCCCGTCAACTTAAGAGCTACGAAAAGAATTACCCCATTCATAATTTAGAGTTGGCGGCGGTTATCTTTGCCTTGAAGCTTTAGAGACATTATTTATATAGTGCTCATTGCGAGATCTACACTGACCATAAGAGCTTGAAGTATCTATTTACACAGAAAGAGCTCAATATGCGTCAGCGGCGGTGGTTGGAGCTATTGAAGGATTATGATGTTGATATCCTATACCACCCCGGGAAGGCTAATGTGGTCGCGGATGCACTGAGTAGGAAGACGGCGAAGAACCTCGCTTTTGATGTTACCCAGCAAAAATCCCTCGGGTTGGATATGGAGCGATTGGACCTTGAAGTGGTTGCTCCTGAGGTCCCGACTCAGTTGATGGCACTCGTTGTCCTACCGGCCTTGTTGGAGAGGATCAAAGATCTGCAACCTGCGGATCCAGAACTCCAAAAGGTACGGCGAAACATCGAGGAAGGTCGTGGCGGCGAGTTCAATGTAGACGTCGATGGTACGATTTGGTTTCGGAACCGAAGGTGTGTACCTGCTAATGAGGAGCTTCGCAAGCTTATACTACAGGAGTCGCATTGGTCCCCGTATGCTGGTCACCCGGGCGGCACCGAGATGTATCAGGGGCTAAAAACACACTACTGGTGGCCGGGAATGAAAGCCGACATCGGACGCTTTGTGGCGAAATGCTTAGCATGCCAACAAGTGAAGGCCGAGCATTGATTTCCAGCGGGAAAGCTTCAAAGCCTACCAATCCCCGTTTGGAAATGGGAGGATATATCGATGGACTTCGTGGTCGGCTTACCCCGCTTAAAGGGCGGCCACGATGCAATTTGGTTAATTGTGGATCGATTGACGAAGTCGGCTCACTTCTTACCGATCCATACCACGTGGTCGGGTGACAAGTTAGCGCAGGTATATCTAGACGAGATAGTGAGACTG
>NW_017892643.1:0-3046 GCF_001540865.1 Ananas comosus | reverse complement strand
TAAATAGACTCATACCACAATAACTATTTAAATTTAAAATATAAATATAAATTTTATTTGATTTAATGTGATGTGCATTGCACGTGCACTATGACAAGTATATATATATATATGAGTAAGTCTCCTATACTTTCGAAAGTACGGAGACCTCCGTACTTGTAAGTTATTTTCGATGGTAGAAAATCCGATTCGACGATCGGTTTTGTTAAGTATAATCTATCCTATTGGAACTATTTAGAAACTAAATTTTATAATTTTTTGACATCATTTACCAAGCGATCAAAATGTCTCAAAAATGACTATTTTAACGACCGATGTGACACGTTTTTAAGTTCAACGGTGTAGAAGTATCCAAATTAGATGAAAATTTAATAGAAAATTCTACTTAACATCAATAGCAAGACCAATACTTCCGATTTGAAATTTGAGTCCTTTATCACTGTTTTTTATGAGATTTTTATTTTTAGCCGTTCATTTTGAGGCTACTCGTTTACTAAACAAAAGAAGTCAAAAAATTATGAAATTTGGTTTCTCGGTAGTTCTAATAACGTAGATCATGTTTAACGGAACCGATTGCCGAATCCGATATTCCATTATTAAAAATAACTTACAAGTACGAAGGCTTCCGTACTTTCGAAAGTATAGAAGCCTAGCTCATATATATATATATANCCTCTTAAGTATTCAATGGTCAATTACTAATTCTATTTCATAAATTCCCTTATTATATTTCAAAATTAATTAAATATTATTTAGACTAAAAATTTAGTAAAATCAATTAAATATTATTCAATTGAATTAAATAATTTTTTTTATTTGTAATAAATTGTAGTTAAATTAAATTTTATTTTGCTTTATTGTCAAAATGAGAGGATAATTCATTTTAGTTATCAACTTTTTCACTACACCGATTGTAAAGTAATAAAAAACTTTTATTTGATTACTTAATGTAGAGAAAATTTGTCGTTGTGAATACATTATAACTGAGAGCAATATTAGTATAAAATCCAACCTCAAATTAAAAAATTAGTTGTATTATGAAAATACAAACTAAATTTTTATAATCAATGGATTTTGCATGAACCAATAATAGTATTAAATAATAAATTGAAAAGATAAAAATTTTAGGTAATGAAAAAATTTCACAAAGTAAGATAATTTCCATTAAATTTAACACCTTTGACTAATTTTAAGTTGAAACTAGCATAAATTCATTTACTAATTAATTATTAATAGCTAATTAACATATTAATTAATTTTCTTTATTTAATTTATTATAATATTTGAAATCTGAATGGATAAAAAAAAAATTTAAAAAAATGGACCATGTACATTCATATGCCCCTCACTAGTTTAGGGGCAAAATGAACAATTTAATTCTTAACCTTCATTATATTATGGTATAACTAAGATTAAAATGAGTTGACGGTATTTTTGAAACAAGTAAATATTTGAGGGGGCAATTTTAATATTACAAATTATGTAGGGACGTTTACGATAATTTTGAACTTTTCAAGAATACGAATGAAATTGCCCATATATAAAAATGTTGTGCTTAACTATCCTATGATGTTATTGCCCTATTATCAAAAAAAATCTGTTGATTAATAGAAAAGTGAAGTGCAATTTTTTGAAAACTATAAAGTACTTTCTTAACTATAGATTTTTATAGTAAACTAAAAATAAAATCATAAAATAGCTAAGCATTTTGTTTGAACCATATGATAAGGAAGCAAAAACGTACTAAATCATAGATAGTTAAGTATAACTTTTTAAACAATAAAGTGGCAAATTTAGTTGGGTAAATTGTAGTTTTTCTTTTTTTTTCTTTTTTTTGGAAAAATTTTAAATACTATCTTTGTAGTTTCACACTTTCTCATTTTAGTACCTTATGTTTTAAAGTGTATCAATTTAGTATCATGTAATTTTATTTTTCTCTTTTTATTATCCATTTCACTAATTTTTTCATTAAATAAGTGACAAAGTTAAAATTAAAGGGTATTAAGTGAATATTCGATAAACCTAGTTAGGGCATCTGAAGTTTTTTTGTATATAATTTAACGAAATATTAACGGAGGAAAAAAAATCAGTGACAAAGTTAAAACTAATGGGTACTAAAGTAAATATTTGATAAATCTAGGCAGGGTATTTGAAGTTTTTGGTATATAATTTAACGAAATATTAACTAAGGAGCCGACAAAAAGAGAAAAATGAAACCATAGGATACTAAATTGATGCACTTTAAACCACAGGGTACTAAAGTGAGAAAGTGCAAAATCACAGGATACTAAATTGATACATTTTAAACCACATGATGCTAAAGTAAAAAAATGCGAAACCACAGGAGTTGTATTTGAAGTTTTCTTTTTTTTTTTTACTCCATATTTTGTGATAGGTGGTCCAACCTTACAGGGGGATAATAATGTAATGAATTTGGTGGGCCCAGCCCAACTACATTCTGCGAGAAAAGGCCAACCCAAACCCCGTATTAGCAAAGCCCAACCCAAACTCCATGTTAGCACTTAGCAGTACTGTGCTTTAACTTATCCTGCAATTATGTTTTTGTTTTTTTCTCTGATAAAAACATATAAACTTGATGTGAATTATGGTTAATTTTAATTTGGCCCAATCTTTTAAAATATTGATTATACAATCAAAATTTTAATTTGTTTAATTTGAGTAAGTCAACAGTATCCTGACTTCAAAATTCAAAGGGGCTATTTATTTTTACAGTTTTAATTGGTATATTTCATATAACTGTTGCAATAATAAAATTATTAAAATAAATAATTAATTTCAATTTTAAAACTAAAATGCTTATTCAAAAATTTATATAGCTCACTCAAAATGGACCATAAGTAAATCCCTTACATTATTGATATTATTAATTATTATTAATACTACTACTGTTTACCCTATATTACTGGTAGCATTTGTTAAAAACAGTTGTGAATCATATGTTCCATTCACTCTAAGGCTGAAAAAATAAATTTTGAAAAATTTTATTTATTCTTTTCCGAAAAAGTTCTAGAGCTTCTCATAATCT
>NW_017892642.1:2405-3047 GCF_001540865.1 Ananas comosus | reverse complement strand
TGGATGGTTGGAATTGGTTGGGAATTCGAAATTCGAAATCGAATTTTAAATCAGTTGTTGGATGGTTGGAGGATTTTTGGGAATTGGTTAGGGATTCGAAATTCGAAATCGAATTTTGAATTGGTTGTTGGAGGATATTTTGGAAATTGGTTGGAAATTCGAAATTCGAAATTGAATTTTGAATGGGTTGTTGGATTGTTAGGTATTCAAAATTCGAATGAGAGATATTTTGGGTGTTGGTTCGAAATTCGAAATCGAATTTCGAATCGAATTTGAATATGGTATTCAAGATTGAATTTTTAAATGTGGGTAAAAATGTGGGCCGTTATTTCATGAATAGGGCTGAAATTGGCCATACTTTGATGAAACTTGTTGGGCACGAATATTCATTGGGCTGAAATGATGCCCAAATTTTTGTATAGGCCTAAAATCTTACAGGGCTTTCATGAGGCCCATTAATTCACATTTATGAATGGGCCTATTGTGGATTAAAATCATAATATATTATTGGCCCCAAGATTTCTCAGTCAACATAAGATCTATTGGGATTGTATGAATCCGAATTTAATCGGTTTTAATTACTTTACCTAAATTTTTTTTCACTTCAAACAACAAACTGGCTCCGTTGCTATATATATATAT
>NW_017892642.1:0-1398 GCF_001540865.1 Ananas comosus | reverse complement strand
TCGTTCACCGTGTCTAAACACGGTGAACTGTTCACCGCGTTTAGACACGGTGAACCATTTACCGTGTCCTTCACTTCCATACTTGGCCAAATACGGCATGGCTAGTTGTATTGGACACGAACTTAGCCATTTTCGGGGGTGCATAATACATTTGTATTGGACACGGTGATCCATTCACCGTGCCCATTGCAAATGTATTGGACACGGTGAATGGATCACCGTGTCCAATACAAATGTATTATGCACCCCCGAAAATGGCTAAGTTCGTGTCCAATACAACTAGCCATGCCGTATTTGGCCAAGTATGGAAGTGAAGGACACGGTAAATGGTTCACCGTGTCTAAACGCGGTGAACAGTTCACCGTGTTTAGACACGGTGAACGAATCACCGTGTCTAATGCAAACTAAATCCCGGCGGGGCGTGAGTAACACTGTGAACACGGTGATTGGTTCACCGTGTTTATACACGGTAAACGAATCACCGTGTTCAACTTGACTACCTGGCCCAGGCCCTGCCCGCGTGACGCTGACGTGGCGCTGGCGTGGCAGGGCCAGGGCCATTTTTGCAAATAAATTTTAGACAGGGCTATTTTTACAAATAAAATTTATTAGGGGGCTATTTGCAAAAAAGCCCTTAAAATATAGATTTATAGTAGATATTTTTTGGTTGGTAAAAATTTAGATAAGCATAATTTTTTTTTCTGTTGTAGGCAAAAATTTAGATAAGCATAAAATTTTTTTCTGTTGTAGAAATAAAGAGGAATTAAAAGTTTGTTCAATTCTGTTATTTATTTTATGTAACAAAAGAGGAATCAATTTTTTTTTTCAATTCTCGCAAAAAAATGGGTCTATCGATAGACCGAAATTTGAAATACGTGCTTTGTTATATAGTATAGACTAGTTGAACGTACGTGCAACTGCACGTAACAATTATTTTAATTTATTTTAAATCAATAAATATTTGTAAATCATATTTATTCAAAAATTTAGAATAAAATATTTTCTAAATTTATATGTTACATTTTATTAGAAAATATCTACAATATTAAATTTAAATTTTAATATAAAATAGATGGATAAATTTGATATCAAAANATATTTATTCAAAAATTTAGAATAAAATATTTTCTAAATTTATATATTACATTTTATTAGAAAATATCTACAAGTTCATTTTTATTTTCAATATTTTTAACTAATTGATCATAACCGTTCGTAGAATTGAAGTTATAGAAGTTATAGATAGGTATGAATGTTTTTTTTAACAAATTAATCATAATCATTCGTTCGTATTTTTGATAACTTTTTACAAATTGATCATAAATTTGTATATCATATTAATTCAAAAATATGATTTACAAATTTATCAACCAATCTATCTTTTAAATTATTTCCATT